>NC_135565.1:18479708-18517208 GCF_964340395.1 Glandiceps talaboti | reverse complement strand
TATGTATGTATGTATGTATGTATGTATGTATGTATACATGGATGGAGTCATGGATGAATGGATGGATGAATGGATGGATGGATGGATGAATACATGGATGGAGTCATGGATGAATGGATGGATGGATGGATGGATGGATGGATGTATACATGGATGGAGTCATGGATGAATGGATGGAGGGATGGATGAATGGATGAATGGATGTATACATGGATGGAGTCATGGATGAATGGATGGAGGGATGAATGAATGAATGAATGGATGGATGGATGAATGGATGGATGGATGGATGTATACATAGATGGATGAAGGGGTGAATGTATGCAAATGTGTAACTTTTTTGTCCGATTGCAACAATTGAGTTTTCTATAGTTTTCAATAGTTACTTGTTTTTTTGTTTCTTTCGTGGAGGAAACGATTATATCATTCGCTTTGCTGATAACATACATACATACATACATACATATATTAAGTTGATGGTCACTAGAAGGTCAATTAGGAAAATACGTATCTATCTATCTATCTGTCTGTCTGTCTGTCTGTCTGTCTGTCTGTCTGTCTGTCTCTCTGTCTGTCTGTCTGTCTGAATGTCTGTTTCCCATGTCTCCTTGTCTGTCTGTCTGTCTGTCTGTCTGTCTGTCTGTCTGTCTGTCTGTCTGTCTGTCTGTCTGTCTGTTAGCCAGTCTGTCTGCTAGCTTGTCTGCCTGTCCCCCTCTGTCTCTGTCTCGCTATGTCTGTCTGTCTGTCTGTCTGTCTGTCTGTCTGTCTGTCTGTTTCTGTCTCTCTCTGTCTCTCTCTCTCTGTCTCTCTCTCTGTCTCTCTGTCTCTCTGTCTCTCTGTCTCTCTCTCTCTCTCTCTCTCTCTCTCTCTCTCTCTCTCTCTCTCTCTCTCTCTCTCTCTCTCTCTCTCTCTCTCTCTCTCTCTTGGTCGTTCGGTCGGTTAAGGTTGTTGTAAAGCTTTAGACTGACACGGTTTTATATTCTGACACGTTTTGAAAGCTTTATAAATTTTCAGTTTATAATTACAACTTATTACCGAAGTATTTCTTCGCCATGTATTGGGGTTGGTCTGCTTACCTTTTAACTACATTGTCTGTAGAAACACAAAATAATGAAAGTTCCAGAACAAACCAGACGTATATTTACCCTGCATACTTCCACCGACAATTGTACATCTTTTCTAGATCTAATGTTTGTTTTCAACCATTGAATCATGGGAATAGACAGAAATACTTTAATGAATATTCATGAGATGTTTACACTGAAAGGAATAGGCACTTGGGATACATGAATATTCATTATGCAACCATGAATACAAGAATGCAATGACCCATAGCAAAAATTGTCGAGAGAAAAAAAATGGCACAAAAATCTTAAAAATTACACTACTTAACTGTGATTTCTTCACTGACAGTGAGGACAATTAGATGAGATATTGTGATGTTGACGTAGTTATCAATCGTTGGTCAAGTCGCCATATTGGCATCCGACCTCAATTCATTTCTCTGGTGAAACACGATATAGTGGGCGGGAAATTGTTAAGCAATTGCTCCAACTGAACAATAATAAATATTGAATGTAATTTATTCTCAAGGTGTATCTTTTTAGTTCTTATCAACTAGTTTACTAATTTCAGGCTAAGTCTACACACAAGTTAAGGTGTTAACTGCCGAGTCACACTCCAAGCCCTAGTGTAAACATTCGCTATCTTACTTACTGTGAGAATAAGGATACGCTGTGGGAATAAATTACACTCAACATTTAGAATTAATATTTATTGAACATAAAAGTACTAAAAAAACCATGTAAATCTTCACATATATGCTCCCAGTTCCTTGTGCAGCTCTATAGTCTGTAAGGTACGCAGTGATAGAGCGCCCTCATGCATCGGACAACACTGTAGAATGAAGGCCAACGAGGGATGAGATGAGAGAAACGAACCTGACGTACATGTATCTCACAGTTACCTGTACTATCCACACGGAAAAAACATATATATTTCCAACCCCATAAAATGAACGAAGGTCTTCTCGTTATTGGCTTATCACGTCAAAGTTCCTCAGGTCAAATTTTGCAAGAATTGTTCTGGACTGGTAAAGGTGTAGTTCTGATTACTTATTTACTTGTGACGTTTTTTATCGGTTTGTCCCACGTGACTACAAAATTTCGCGAGATTGCATAACGTTGTTGTTATCAGAATGACTTCTTCAGCAGTCCAGGAAAAGTCCTTCGGTTCTCTTTGGTCTGGATATCATCACCAATGTAGTTGTAGTTTTGAAATCTACCCATATTATATTAAATACTTTGAAATAACATTTGTGAGATAGACCAGGATGTTGTTGATACAATGAGACTGACAGACTAGCCTGATGTGGCGAGTCACGTTTCAAAAATCACCGTTGATGACGCACAACACCTAAGTATGTAGATCGCTATTTGCACAGTGGGGCAGCGAACATGTTAGTGATGATTGTACTTGATTTGATTTGATTTTGGTGATTTAATAATACTGATTTTTTTATTGTTTTCTTTAACTGACTAGTCTTTTCCTCAACTAAATATTCACTTCATTGGCTGAATAAGAACATTGTGTCCTTTCTTCTATTCTGAATGAAAATACTCCCCACCATATAATTACTTCACCCCCTGTACAATTATGACAAGACTGTCAACTAGACATGATGTTTCGCTTGGAAACATTTGAATGTTTATTCACTAATAAAATACATTTTTCTAATGCAGTATTTTAATAGTTTAAACATAAATATGTCCACAGAGGGCGTGCTACAACTCATGACGGTACTACAACCAATAATGAGCGTATCAGCCACTCGGGCACCGACAATCCAATCACAACCCAATACCTGGACCAGGACTAGCAATACTAAAATTAGATATGCTTGTCTATTGAGGTGAAGTGACTGACCTTTATATCACATTAATACCACTTACTATAAAGTAACTCGTGAATAATGAACAAAAAGGCAAAACAGGATGTGATGAGTTGAACAAACGTACATGTGTGATACCTAAAGTGAAATGTAGGGGGCGGTATTACTCTCGACAGTCACTGTGGTGAACGGATGAAGAAACAACCTCTGACCTCAGCTTATCATGTTATTTCTCAAAACAAAAAATGAGGCATAATGGCATAATAATCTATTTTACATTACTTCGGATGTCACGTTGGGAAGACAACGTAACTAAATATGCAAATTAGGTACACTTTAAGTGATTTTCAATCATGGAAACTACACTTACAAATCTCCAGTCTGGTAAATATCGAGAGTGACATGTTCATGTACGTATGTCTTTGAACATGGTACTGTTGAACCTGGAGGATCGTACAAGGTGCAGTGATCGATGCACTTATATGATGGTTTATTCTGATAAAAAATCTTTCTATGAAAACAATTTCATGGCGGATTAGTCTAGCAATGAATTGAGTCTTGGTAAGGGGAAAAGGGTAATAAAAATATGGCTTTAGTCAAAAAGCGATTTTAAAAACTTCAAGATAAATAATATACATTTTGCAATCCCTTCATAACTTAAAAAGTGGAAAAATATAATTTGTTAAATTATGTAGAATAAAGCTATTTGGGATATGTAAATCAATCCAGTAAACAAACACAGAGAACGCGTCATCATGAAATAGTGAAACCATCTGCAGGAATTCAATTACTGTCAATCATATCAGTGGAATATTTCTAAAGGGAAAAATCGACACATGAAAGGGATTAGATGCAACACAATTATATGTCAACCTTTGGTCTTCTACAACATTACGTACGAGTCATATCTATTACACTGTACTGTAGTCCATGATACGAAAAGGTTATACCAGAGAGAGAGAGAGAGAGAGAGAGAGAGAGAGAGAGAGAGAGAGAGAGAGAGAGAGAGAGAGAGAGAGAGAGAGAGAGAGAGAGAGAGAGAGAGAGAGAGAGAGAGAGAGAGAGAGAGAGAGAGAGAGAGAGAGAGAGAGAGAGAGAGAGAGAGGCAGACACAGAGACAGACATACAGACAGACAGACAGACAGACAGACAGACAGACAGAGACTGATAGAGGAAGAGAGAATAGACAGCGACAGAGAGGGAGACAGAGACAGATACGGAGACAGAGAGAGACACAGAGACAGAGACACATGGACAGATGATTAGAGACGGAGACAGACAGACGGACAGACAGACAGACAGACAGACAGACAACGACAAAGACAGAGAGAGACAGAGACAGAGGCAAAGACAGAGACTTAGACCAGAGAAACAGACTAGACAGACAGACAGACAGACAGACAGACAGACAGACAGACAGACAGACAGACAGACAAACAAACGCATGCAGAGACAAAGAAGTCAGAAACAGAGACGTAGAAAGAGAAACAGAGAAAGAGACAAAGATATACAAGGACAAAGACACTCTAGGGAGACAGAGGACGGCATCGAGACAGGCACAGACAGGTATATGGAAATGGAGGCGGACAGAGGGAGACAAAGTGAGACAGAGATAAATCTTAAGGCAGACACAGACAGACACAGAGAAAGACAGATAAAGACGACATACTCAGAAAGACACGTAGAGAGAGAAAGAGAGGTAGGCAGAGACAGAAAGAGACAGATACACAGAGAGAGATAGAGAGAAGAGTGACGGGAGGGGGGGAGGCCAAAAGGGACAGAAAGAAAATTGTGTATTGAATATTACTTTCTGCTGTGGTGGTTAATTGCTTTAAAATCGTTTGGTCTATATGTTACCGATCAGTTCGATGTGCCGTCCTGCTTTAAAATCCATCAATAGGATTATCTATACCATCCATACAACTAAGCAAAGTCTATTCAGTACTTTTGAATCAATATTCATCGCATATCTTTCTGCACGTATTTATTATTACTATCTGTTGCATCAGATATGAAATTTCCGATGGCAATTCAGACGACGGGAGCAGAAATCACACAAAACATGAGAAATCTTACCAAATGGTAAATTATTTCTTTGTCCCAACGGAATGTTGAGATGCCAACTGACAAGTGTAACATAAATTCTACCCATACGTGATGGCCATAGGTTTGGAATTCCTGAACAATGGAAATTAGAAGTCTCTGCCCTCACCAATACTCGTAGATTGAGAGTCGTGCTCATACAAGGTAGGAATGCAAATCTTTGACATAATCCATCCATTCAAGTCTATTTCAACTTTTAAGTCAACTCAAACTCAACAAGTCCACTCCCACTCATTCTCATAACTGCGATTCAACTCAAAGTTAGGACTGAAAAAGTCACAACAATCCATTTTAATGCAACTTCACGTTACTGAAAATACAAACCTTAGGATACATAACGTGTCAGTGTTTACACAACCCCTACCAGTAATGTTTCTTATTTTTTTTATGTTCGAGTTTTTGAACTGGTTGTATTAAGTTTAATTGGATTGTATGAATTTTGGGGTTGATTCAATCGGATATGATTAATTATGTTGGATTTAATTGCTACCATAGGATTGCAAAGAATTTGATAACAGGGTGATTATTAACATTTGATTCAGTGAACAGGGTTAGTAAACCTAGAGTAGAATATCTCAATGAAGTTTGGTAATTATAGATTGATTGACATATGCAAATGTGTAAAAGATTGAATCTCACTCCTATAGTTCAGTTATTGGGAATTACATCAACCATATTGAATGAATCATAATCCACAAATGTTTACGTGTCTCTAAAGATTCAATGACCTCTACACACCTCGCTTTCAACAGAGATGATGAAATATTGCGATCAGAAAATATGGACCGAAATTAAAGTGTCAGTGATGAAAACTAGTTTAAGTTTTACAGATGAATTATTTGTGTTGACTTGATTCTGATTTGGACTAGAGAAAATGACCAGATATATTACGGAAGACAAGTTATAAGCTCTCTGACAAGTTTTCTAAAATACAGCTAATGCAATGAAAGTATAGTATTAAATTTACATGTCAAAATTTCTCAAGTCGTGATTTCGAGACTTGTCCTGGCCACCGATGTTATTACAAGAAACGTAGGCTAGGTAAAAGCTCAGCAACTTTACCGTTAGTCATGAAGCAATAAAATTCATAGTTTTTTAGGTGCAAAAATAAGGATAAAGGAGAAATGATAGCATTACATGCATATATAATGCTGAAATTATTACAAGTTAGGAATGCAAATCTTTGACGTCCCCTATGGATTCAAGTCTGTTTCCATTTTTAATTCACCCTAACCCCAACGACATCGTCGCCACACAATAAAATATGTTTGTAATTATGTGTCGTTTTGCGAAAATACATCTCTCGTAAATCAGTTTCAGCTCATGCAGAAAGATGGACAGAGAGACAAGCAGACATCAGATAAGACAGACGAACAGATTTTACAGATGGACGGAACGCCAACAATCAAACTAGGCCAGGCAGCCAGGGGCTGGCTGGCAGGCAGATAAAATGACTTTCAGGCAGACAGTCAGACAAACAAACAAACAAACAAACAAACAAACAAACAAACAAACAAACACACAAACAAACAAACAAACAAACAAACAAACACATACATACATACATACATACATACATACATACATACATACATACATACATACATACATATATACATACACTGACCACTCTAGCACAACCTTTCCAATTCAAAATGAAATGGGAGGGGAGGGGTATGGGGTTTGCAGAATAGTGGGAGGGAATCAAGATAACTTCAAGAGATGTAAAATCAATACCGTGCACAGACACGGAGAATGCGTCATCATGAAATACTGAAACCGTCTGCTTTTAGGCGTTTCAGTACTTTTCATCGAATAAATGAAATATTTCTAAAGTGAAATAGGTACATTAAAGGGATTATATGCATGTTACCATCTGGTCTTCTAAATACCGATAAAGAGATCCACTGCCACTCAAAAACCACAGTGACTCCATGAATTCTAATAACAAAATGCCCTATGAATATTTGATAACTATATGTATTGATAGTATATGTAATTAGGCTATCATAATTCGAGCTCCAATTATTATGTGTTATTACTTGGTGATACCAATATACATGTTGTATGTAATTTGTTTATATAGCTTTGCATATTCTAATGAGTCATTTGCATCATTGGGTTTATTTCGTAATTAGACAATATTTCATGAAGAAATCTCAGATTTCATGTGATGTGGTGCATATACTGGTAATAGCAGAGTTTACTTGTCCTATGGGTTGGTATTTTTGGGGTGTTAATGAGTAATTTACATAATTAACAATTTAATCTCCAAATTTCAAATGACTAGCTACCTACATCAGTTATAAACGAGCACAGTGTGCATAAACATAATTTGTATAAGTGATGTATTTTTTTTGTAATTTGGCAATACTTCAGGAATGCAAACTTCAAATTTCGCAGGATTTGGTATGTACATTGATGACACATACAGTATTTGTTAGTGCTTACATAACCCTTACCACTAAGCAATAAAATTCATAGTTTTTTTCGGTGGAAACATAAGGATAAAGGAGAAATGATATCGTAGGGTGGCGAGCCTATTGACGATTTAGCCCAAATACCAAAACCGTGGATTGGGGTAGGATTTGTATTACACTTGTTGCTCAGGATGTCGACATCCAGTTGGAAAGATATAATTCACAAACTGTAAAGGGGGGGGGGGGTGAGTCATTTTGTCCAACCCCTATTGTTGTGTATTGCTCATCTCTCTGTCGGATTTGCCATCGAAAGTTTCATATCTGATGCAATGGATTATAATGAATGCGTGCAGAATGATGCATATAGGGCCAGAGATATTGTATAGACTTTCTTAAGTTGTACGGATGGTATGGATAATACTATTGATGGATTGTAAAGAAGCAAACAAACAGCGACAAAAGTTAAATGATTGGTAAGATACAGACCATATGTATTTATGGCGAATGTACACATCAGCAGAAAATGAATAGTCTACAAACAAAAGAGAGATAAAAACGGGGGTGTTACTCCATTCTAAGGTAACGTTTCGTAACCATACAAATAGAAAATACAATTCTGTGGGAATTACTGTAATATGAAACGTCATATTATACTACCATTCAAGTATTAATGCAGGATTAGCACCCCCTGGTAGATATTTTTCAATATATGTGGCATATCTCCACCAAATTCTACAACCGATGCAGACTCGAAGATTAACCAAGTCTACAACGTGGTAAGTACGTAATTTCTTGTACATTTTCTAACATTGGAAACGATCTTGTTTTACAACTCCTGAACCATGACGGTCACCGGCTTTTCGATGCTAAGGCTGAAAGTTTGGAAAATGTGCTTCATTATCAACTGGTTTGACTTCGAATCCATGAATTTTTCGATTGTATGGCAAAGTGTCCAGAAAGTTCGCTTATGAATCAACTGTTTTCAACCTTGTCAAACTTGAGTGGTTATACCAACTTACAAACGTAGCAAATACGTACACTCCTGTCCTGTGTGAATTTCTCCTTACAATGGTCTCCATATACGAAATGAAACCGGCTACCGAATACATGTTTTGAAAACTTACGCCTTTTATTTAAACTCGTCAAACAACGAAATTATTTCTGATGTTCAATTCCTTTTTCAATTCTTATGTAAAATCTATGTTCAGCCAACAAAATGATGTCACCGAATATTAATATAGTCTGTTTAGATATTATACACCAATGGCAATGCACCAAAAAGAGAAAACATTATTTGCTTACGGTTATTTTCTTTATCCGACAATCGTACGCCACAGGTTTAATACCTGATACTAAACTAAATTTTGTTTTGGAAATTTCGGAACGCTCTTTAAGTGAAAGTAAAAATACGGTATCTGTGTAACAAATACAAATATGTCGGTTTGAAAACACAGGCTGACTTTAATTCTAAAATTAGAATATATATGTATATATAAAGTCTGTATGTACGTATGTATGTATGTATGTATGTATGTATGTATGTATGTATGTATGTATGTATGTATGTATGTATGTATGTATGTATGCATGTATG
This sequence comes from Glandiceps talaboti, assembly GCF_964340395.1. Classification (NCBI taxonomy): domain Eukaryota; kingdom Metazoa; phylum Hemichordata; class Enteropneusta; family Spengelidae; genus Glandiceps; species Glandiceps talaboti. The sequence continues at coordinate 18,508,201 of NC_135565.1, read as the reverse complement.
TATGGTTGTACGTACGTACGTACGCACGCACGCACGCACGCACGTACGTACGTACGTACGTAAGTATGTATGTATGTATGTATGTATGTATGTATGTATGTATGTGTGTGTGTATGTATGTATGTATGTATGTATGTATGTACGTGTATGTATGTATGTATGTATGTATGTATGTATGGATGGATGGATGGATGGATGGATGGATGGATGGATGGATGTATGTATGTATGTATGTATGTATGTATGTATGTATGTATGTATGTATGTATGTATGTATGTATGTATGCATGCATGCATGCATGCATGCATGCATGCATGCATGTATGTATGTATGTATGTATGTATGTATGCATGTTATGATTCATTACCATGAAGGACTACCTATCATGGTGTCGGATTCCCATTGTAATATTGATTTTAACAAAATAATGTTATTGTTTTTTTCTCTAGATCACCAACACGACGAATATGGATATCAAAGTTATCTTTGTTTTCATTTGCGGTTTAGGATCCGGAGTCACAATTGGTGAAGTAATTGATTGTGAAGAATTCGATGGAGTTAATAACAATGTGGAGGTAAGTATGTATATTTCTGCTTCGTTACTGCTATACGACATATGTTCTCGGAGGACATACACTAGTATCACATACTTGTTCACCGATATGCAAATTTTATTCGCTACTTAGGGCACGTGCACTTACGGGTATGTATGTATGTATGTATGTATGTATGTATGTATGTATGTATGTATGTATGCTTTAATATATGCATGTATTGAGTGTATTTGATTCGTTATAGGATGTAATATAATGTTATATATTATCTTATCCATGTATCCTACTATTGAAATAACTGACAAAATCACACAATTCAATTTATTCTTTTTCACTTGATCGATTTGTAACAGCCGGGTCGAGAGAACAACGGTAAGTATTATAGTTGTGCTATGCAATCGGAATCAAACTTTACTTGTTCTGCAATACATACAATCACAAACTGTCTATACGATACTGATATGCGATATTGACATTTGCTGTTTATTGGCTAATGTGATAAAGTAGTGAGAGCAGATCATGCTAGCATGTGTTTTCAATGACGTAATGAAAACTACGCCATGAACAAATTTAAAGGAATAATGGATGTGCCTGTTTATATTTGTCTAACCCATTTCATGATAGCAGAACTTTAAATTTTGTCATTTTAAACATTGCAAATATATCCATAGATTAAACAACACTGCATGTTAGCCTGCTCTTCCACTTTTCTCTCCTATATTTCTTTGAATACAAGGCAGGTTTAAAAAAAATCTAGTTTACTTATATCAGTCAAGTTTGCGCTGAAAGCGTGGACGCTAGAACTGTTTGAGAATTTCTGTATTTCTGTGGCATTGATAATAGAGCTTAACTTAATTACCTGCCTCTTAATTTTTTTAATTAGACATTAAGGTTAGCATGCACATGTCTAATTTTTCCAATTAAAACTATTACTGTCTTATTCTCAGCTTTAAGATTACCTATAGTGGTAAAGTGAAATGAGCTTGATACAAAATAAGTCGATATATTATGTCTGATTTGATACTTTGTGGTAAAAAAAAATGGATGTTGTTTAGGATATAGGTTTATTGAATTGGATTATTTTTCTTTATCTTTTCAAGGGATGTGCGCACTAAATTTTCTTCACACTTGTGAGTGTGACTGCCGAATATACGAGTTTTTCTGCCAACAACCAGACGGTAAATTTTATGATGACGCCAAAGCTCATTGTATAGAGCTTGGGGCAGATCTACCATTTGGAGGTTCTCTCGCAATAGTGGATAATCCACAGACGAGCAATGCACTTCACAAGTATATCGTTGAGCACTGTCTGTATGAGAAGTGGTGCATAAAGAAGTATGGTTTCTGGATTGGTCTGAGTGACAGTTGCGAAGAAGGCGAATATGTATGGTGTAACGGAATAGGTGTATGTGATTGTTACGAAGACTGGGCAAAGGGTGAACCAAACAACAACATAAGATTGGATTCAAATGGACAAGATTATGTTCAATTGTGGTAAGTTTGATAATAGTCAACAACCTCTAGTTTTATTGATGCTGCAAATATAGCAATGACAAGTAAAGGGAACGGACTGAGTTAGTACTTGGTACGAGCATGGTCCTACATTTACACGTAACTATCGCCATATTGTTCTTTGGATATGTTTGTTTCCATATTACCAACAGAATTTGGGAATATGTTATGGTGAGATTAAGTTTAGGAATCGGAGGTTTTTGTTTCATTTATTGATATCTTCTTGTCATTAATGATTAACATATAAAGTTTGATATTACAACGTTCTCAAAGTCATTCATTTCTCCTATATATAATCAACAGGTATCGGTCTCGGAGCCCAGCTAAATGGGGAAAGTGGGATGACGAATACTGTGCCGTCAGAGAAAAGGGTTACGTCTGTGAATACAAAAGTAAGTATCAGAAATATTTTCCTTCTTTGTCAGCCATGGCAACGCAACAGCAATACCAACTCATTAATCGCTCCGGTGGTGGTAGTCTCAGACGAAGCGAGTACACATGCTTGTTAGAAATTTCACGGAAAAGAGGGTATTTTTCATCGGCCATCTAGGTCCATGAAATCGCGAAAAAAGGGGTACTTTTTTCAGATCGCCCTCCGAGAATAGTGGTAGGTTGTCCTTTTGTGTGGTCTATGTATTCAAGTTTAATATACAATATGCAAGTATAATAGGTGAGCATATAAAGTACCAAACACAGGTATAGGCCAGGCCAGGTATCGACTCAATTTTTTTATTCATATTTGTATCGACCGAAGTACAAGCCGTCTATAACTATGTGCACATTGCACACATGGTAAATCCAAATTTAGGAAGTTTATTATGCTCACACATCCGGGGACTGCCACCGCCTGATGTATCACACAACTCTATTGTCAGGTGAAGTTCACGTACACGTTCTGTTGACCCTGTCAACCTGTTTCGGGTGATCGTCAATTTTCGTCATATTTCGGAGTAAAATGTCATTGTTGTCATAATTGTTTCGAAATGCAACTTCGGTAGTAGTGTAGTTTCTCTAAAAATTCCAGAAAATGCTTTAATATCTTCATAAAACTAGATGGTTGGCCGCTAAAGCGATCGTGTTCGATGTCCGTACAGCAGTATGTTTAGTCATAGACAGTGGAAGTCTCCCCTTCCACTGTCTATGGTTTAGTGTGGTACAGTGTAGCCTAGACACAGTAGGCCACCTACAGTCGGCGATACCCGTGTGAGGTGGTGAATTTGTAATTTAAATGTACGATCGTAAATAATATATTGTGTATGGATATTTTCGTCAGAATTTCCCTGTTTTGAAAGCTGCCTCAGTCTTGTCGTCAAACGCGATAACACCAATATAATGTCGAACATTGACCGTTGTTTTGATGACGTTTAACGTGAATGTCATGACGTTTGACGTGAATGTCATGACGTTTAACGTGAATGTCATGACGTTTGACGTGAATGTCATGACGTTTGACGTGAATGTCATGACGTTTAACATGAATGTCATGACGTTTAACGTGAATGTCAGAAAGAGATATTTCACGTTAAATGTCATCATGAATGATTAATCTGAACATAGGTATATCTTAAAGGTCAGAATCTAATATGACAGGGTAAAATCGCAATTTCTCGACATTGAGATAGAAATTTAACAATTAAAACCATAGGATTTTAGAAGTGTTTTAAAACTGTTCGAACAAAACGTTTTGGCTTTCAAAACTATCTAATAAACTGATATATATATATATATATATATATATATATATATATATATATATATATATATATATATATATATATATATATATATATATATATATATATATATATATATATATATATATATATATATATATATATCCAACGCCATTAATTGATTCATGCACAATTGTATTTGAATTGGTGAAAGTACTTATTTCTTTATAAATTTTTTTACAGTTCCATATTGTAACTACGCCAAATATTGGAATCGTGAAATACCAGAAGACTGTCCACATTACTAAAACATAACGTCTATACCATGCAGCCATCAAATGAAGACTGTTGTCCTATCTTTCCATCTTAATCTATCAAAGTGTATATTGATGTAGCACCTATCTATGGTATTCAAACTTCTGACTTTGTATTTTAATATTAGTTAGTATTCCTGAAATAAAATAGAAAGAAATAAGACTGTATAACTATGTTTCATAGCATTGATTCATACATTGTGATAATCGGCGAGTTTGAATAGATAAATGGATGTATGGACTGATGGACCAGTGAATAGATGGATGGATGTATGGATGGATTGATGGATGAAAATATTTGACTGTTTTAGCTATGATTGCAACGACTGAATGATTGTACAATACGAGTACTTGGTGTTTTGTTTTTGTTTTATGAATGAAACAACTATTTCATTTGCTTTGCCGATAAGATTAATGTTATTTGGATGATCTATGTGTCTGTCTGTCTGTCTGTCTGTCTGTCTGTCTGTCTGTCTGTCTGTCTGTCTGTCTGTCTGTCTGTCTGTCTGTCTGTCTCTTTGATTGTTGGACTGTCCCATGTCTCTGCCCGTCTTTCTGTCTTGCTCAGTCTCTGTCTGTCTGTCTGTCTGTCTGTCTGTCTGTCTGTCTGTCTGTCTGTCCATGTCTGTCTGCCCCCCCCTCTTTCTCTCTCTCTCTCTCTCTCTCTCTCTCTCCCTCTCTCTCTCTCTCTGATATTATTATTATTATTATTATTATTATTATTATTATTATTATTATTATTATTAATAAACTTTATTACGGGAGAGAAAAGAACGCAAAAACGTTCATAAACATCCCATCGATAAAAACCATACATAAGAACAGCATTTTAAAACACGTAGGACTTTAAAAAGACAAACTGACAAATACACACATGAACAAAAACAGGCATTTAAAAATACAACAAATCTCTGAAAAGTTATGAATCCCCTAATAAAGGATTGTATCGGAATTGAGCACCGCTGCAATTAAACTATTATGACTGTTTCCAATACGTTCAAAAAAAGTTTTACACCAGTTTACGTCTGAGAGCCCAAAAGTGGGGATTGTGTGCTGTAAAAAACATTAGACTGGCACTGCAATCACGCGAGTAACCCATCAAAATGCGAAATGAATTGTTGTAACCGAATCTAAGGTTGTTAAGACACTTTTCATTGTACAATGACCACAGCTGTGAGCAGTACATATTCGAGCAAAAAGTTCTAAACAATGTAGCCTTAACCTCAATTGAACAGTTTGCAAATTTACAGAGTAAAATGTTGGCTTTGTTGTAAAAACATTTCATTTGGCGCTTGATTGCACTATCATCATGCATAGAGTCTGTCAAAGTTATAACATGATTGTGATCTCTGCCCTCACCGGCCTACTATAGGGTTAATGAATGAGGGTGCTCCATCGCAACGTGTTTAATACAGACTAGATATAGCAAACCTAATATGTTAAGTGATGTGATGATTCTTGTAAAAGCCAACAACACCAACAACTGTAGAACGTGTCCCAATCAAGCAGTATGTGGCTTGGCACATTAGAAAGCAGGTTGACTGTTAGGTAGAGGATGAACAACGGTGAATAGAAAGAGAGAGAAATTGATCATGGTGTGGTTAATATCTGAATGCTTTATTTCCCAAAGTAAAGTAATTAAACTCTAGTAATCACAGGAAGTGAGAGACAGCTAATATTGATATAAAGGATAAATGGTATGGAATATGAGTTTATATAAAGTATCACTGATGTAATTGGAATATTCCTGAAGTGACCGTTGAAGTTCGCGACACAATAAGTGCATGTCGCATATAGACGATTTTATAAAAATAAGTGAAATAATATTATTCAAATTGGCCATGAACTCGACATTTGGGTATGGAACTAAGGGAATATCACCTATACTAGCTGGTGTCACAAGAGAATTAGTGTCTGTGTCAGTTGTTTCTACCTTTAATACATAACTGGGATGGGGAATTCTGGGTATGGTGCCCAATTACTTCTGCTGATGTCACTAAGAGCATTAATGACTGTATCTATTGTTTTTACCTTACAATTTTGGGGAAGAGAATTCTGGTTTTGGTGCCCAATTACTTATGCTGATGTCATAAAAGCATTACTGTCTGTATCTATTGTTTCTACCTTACAGGACTGGGGTAGGGAATCCTGGGTATGGTTCTCACTTATATTACCTAATGCTGATGTCATAAGATAATTAGTGCCTGTGTCTATTGTTTCTACCTTACCGGTCAATTAGGTTGAAACAGTAGACAGGTTAAAGAGGTAGAAGTGATAGACAGAACTATAGACAGGGGCAACGATGACATCAGCATGATTAACTGCCACTTTAATTATGCTGATGTCATCATGTTGAGATTACTCCTCAGACCTAACAAAGATAATTGTACAATTATGACAAGACTGTCAACTATACATGATGTTTCGCTTGGAAACATTTGAATTTTTATTCACTAATAAAATACATTTTTGTAATCCAGTATTTTAATAGTTTAAACATAAAGGATTTGTCTCCCAATATGTCCACAGAGGGCGTGCTACAACTCATGACGGTGCTACAACCACAGATAACTAACGTTATCTGTGCTACAACCAATAATGAGCGTATCAGCGACTCGGGCACCGACAATCCACTCACAACTTAATCTAGTATACCTGGACCAGGACTAACAATACTAAAAGTAGACATGCTTGTCTATTGCGGTGAAGTAACAGGCCTTTATATCTCATTTATATCACATAAAGTAACTCGTGAATAATGAACCAAAAGGCAAAACAGGTTGTGATGAGTTGAACAAACGTACAGGTGTGATACCTAAAGTGAAATGTAGGGGGCGGTATTACTCTCGACAGTCACTGTGGTGAACGGATGAAGAAACAACCTCTGACCTCAGCTTATCATGTTATTTCTCAAAACAAAAAATGAGGCATAATGGCATAAGAATTTATTTCTACATTACTTCGGATGTCACGTTGGTAAGACAACGTTACTAAATATGCAAATTAGGTACACTTTAAGTGATTTTCAATCATGGAAACTACACTTACAAATCTCCAGTCTGGTAAATATCGAGAGTGACATGTTCGTGTACGTGTGTCTTTGAACATGGTACTGGTGAATCTGGATGATCGTACAAGGTGCAGTGATCGATTCACTTATATGATGGTTTATTCTGATAAAAAATCTTTCTATGAAAACAATTGCTTGGCTGATTAGACTAGCAATGAATTGAGTCTTGGTAAGTGAAAAAAAAGGTAATAAAAATATGGCTTTAGTCAAAAAGCGATTTTAAAAACTTCAAGATAAATAATATACATTTTGGAATCCCTTCATAACTTAAAATTAAAAAGTATACTTTGTTAAATTATGTAGAATAAAGCTATTTGAGCCTTAGCCACCATAATCATATTTTTTATACCAGTTAACTTGATACATACCTACACAGATGTAAGTCAGATACTCAACGTCACTATTTTCCATTATCAACCCTACCCTATTGGAATTGTAAAATACGTTTGATTGGAGAGAGGAGAGCGAGGGTAATTGGCAGAGCAGATGGAGAGAGAATACGTATCTTTGAGATGTGTAAATCACTCCAGTAAACAGACACAGAGAACGCGTCATCATGAAATAGTGCAACCATCTGCAGGATTTCCATTACTGTCAATCATATCAGTGAAAGTGATTAGATGCAACACAATTATATGTCAACCTTTGGTCTTCTAAATACCGATAGAGAGATTCACAACAACTTTACGAGTCATATGTATTACACAGTTCTATAGTCCGTGATAAGAAAGTTATACCAGAGAGAGAGAGAGAGAGAGAGAGAGAGAGAGAGAGAGAGAGAGAGAGAGAGAGAGAGAGAGAGAGAGAGAGAGAGAGAGAGAGAGAGAGAGAGAGAGAGGGGGGGGAAGGGGGGAGGGAGGGAGGGAGGGGAGAGGGAGGGAGAGAGAGTAGCAGAGACAAAAAAGACACAGGAACAGAGACATAGAAGGAGAAACAGAGAAGGAGACAAAATATACACAAAGACACTCTAGAGAGACAGAGGAAGGCATAGAGACAGGCACAGAAGGTAATAGAGATGGAGAGGGACTTAGGCAGAGGGAGACAAAACGAGACAGAGAAAGACAGACACAGACGACATACACAAAAAGATACATAGAGAGAGAACGAGAGAAAAAGAGAAAAAGAGGCAGGCAGGGATGGGACAGAGAGAGACATATACACAGAGAGAGATAGAGAGAAGAGTGATGGGAAGGAAAGGGGGGCTGAGAGGGACAGATAGAAAATTGGGTATAGTGTATTACTTTCTGCTGTAGTTAATTGCTTTGAAATCGTATGGTCTATATGTTACCGATCATTTCAATGTGCCGGCCTGGTTTAAAATCCATCAATAGGATTATCCATACCATCCGTACAACTAAGGAAAGTCTATTCAATACCTTCGAATCAATATTCATCATTCTGCAATTTATTATTACTATCTGTTGCATCAAATATGAAACTTTCGATGGCAATTCCGATGACAGGAGTAGAAACCACACAAACATAAGAAATTTGACCAAATGATAAATTATTTCTTAGTTGGCGGTTTATGTAAATGATATCGTCCCAACGAAATGTTGAGATGCCAATCGACAAGTGTAACATACATGCTACCCCTACATACGGGCATTAGGTTTGGGATTCCTGATGAATGGAAATGAGTCTCTGCCCTCACCAATACTTGTAGATTGAGCTATAAATTCATATTTTAGTCCGAAAATCAGGCATTTACTATTTCAGTTCGCGCAAAACTATATTAGATGCATATATAATGGTGAAATTTGTTGCAGACCTTTCATTATTTTGTGTTTGTTCAGGCAAAATATTGTTGCAATGTCTAACTCCATTGCATGACTAAATATGCCCCGAGTTCATTTCGTGTAAATATCTTTGTATATGGTCGACAATGTGTTATGATGTATAGTAAAACTAAATAAAACTGTGGAAAGAGTTTAAACCATAGAGTCGTGTCCAGTTAGGTTTTAGAGAGACAGGGAAACAAAGACAGAGAATGACAGATAGCGAGAGACAGACAGATAGACAGACAGACAGACAGACAGACAGACAGACAGACAGACAGACAGACAGACAGACAGACAGATAGACAGACAGACAGACAGACAGACAGACATGCATACATACATACATACATACATACATACATACATACATACATACATACAGACAGACAGACAGACAGACAGACAGACAGGGAGACAGTGGGAGACTCAGAGATATGAACAGGAGACATAGAGTCAGACAGTGAGATACGGAGAGAGCGAGACAGAGATACAGATATACCGAGCGATACACACACAGAGAGACAAAGAGACACACACGGATACAGAGAGGGGGGAGAGGCAGAGAGAGACATAGAGACAATTGTGTATAGAATATTTAGTTTCTGCTGATGTGTATAATCGCCTTAAATACATATGGTCTGTATCTTACCAATCATTTAACTTTTGCCGCTGTTTGTTTGCTGCTTTATAACCCAACAATAGTATTATCCGTACCATCCATACAACTAAAGAACGTCTATTCATTACATTTGGACTAATATTCGTCTTTCTGCACGTATTCATCTGTTGCATCAGATATGGAACTTTCGATGGCAATTCCGACAACAGAACAGAAATCACGCGAATATTAGAAATTAAACCAACTGGTAATTTTTTTCCTTTTGACAATTTATGCAAATTATATTAATATAGACATACCAAGCGACAAATGTGACACAAATTCTACCCCTACGTACGGGCCATAGGTTTAGGGTTCGTGATCAATATTAATGAAAATTGGGAGTCTCTACCCACACCAATACTTGTAACCTGAGAGTCATGACTACCCCTTTATAATAAGCAAAAATGTATAGGATACATTATTCGTCAGTGTTAACACAACCCCTACCAATAATTACGAAATGTTTCTTATTTCGCTGATGTTTAATGTTTTTAATTGATTTGATTTAGTTGTATTAGATTTAATTATATTTGATTTGATTGAATCAATTTGGGGTTGATTTGATTTGATCGGATTAATTATGTTGGATTAAACAGTATTTGATTGTTAAGATAGGATTGCAACTAATTTCATAAAAGGATACTGATTATTAACATTTGATTCAGTGAACAGGGTTAGTAAACTTAGAGTAGAATATCTCAAAATGAATTTTGCTAATTATACATTGATAACATATGCCAATTTCGAACAATTGAATCTCACCCCTAAAGTTCAGTTATTGGGATTATCTACATCAACCATATTGAATGAGTTATAGCCCACACACGTTTTAATGTCTCTAACGATTCAGTGACCTCTCACCTCCCTGTACACACCTCGCTTCCAATAAAGATGATGAAATTCTTCGATCAGACAATATGGACCGAAAAGTGCCAGGGGTGACTAACATTTATAGATAAATTATTCGTTTTGATCAGTTGACCTGATTCTGATGTTGACTTGATAAAATGGTCACATATATTACGGAAGACAAATTGTACGTCCTCTGACAAGTTTTCTAAAATACAGCTAACGCATGGTATTCAATTTACGTGTAACAATTACCAAATTCGTGATTTCAACACTTGGCCATAACAAGAGACTGAGGCTAGGTAAAACCTTAACAACTTTACTGATGATGAAGCAATAAAATTCATATTTTTTTCACGACAAATATAAGCCGTTTCAGATATTTGATGTATAAGTAATACTGATATTACAAGTTGGGAATGCAAATCTTTGACGTACCCTCAAGTCTGTCTCCACTCAACCTAACCAAAACGACATCCCTCTGTCATTCATATATATGTTTGTAATTGTGTGTCAATTTGCAAAATACAACTATCATAAATATCGCTGTCTCTCAAATCATGGAGAGAAAGAGAGAGAGAGAGAGAGAGAGAGAGAGAGAGAGAGAGAGAGAGAGAGAGAGAGAGAGAGAGAGAGACAGACAGACAGACAGACAGACAGACAGACAGACAGACAGACAGACAGAGACAGAGACATACAGACAGGCAGACAGAGAGAGACAGACAGACAGACAGACAGACAGACAGACAGACAGACAGACAGACAGACAGACAGACAGACAGAAGAAAGTTGGAGAGACACAAGATATCTTTTAGCATTGTAAACCAATATCCTGTATAGAAACAGAGAACGAATCACCATGAAATATAAAAACCATCTGCTTTCAGGCGTACCAGTACTGATAATGGAATAGGTGAAATATTTCTAAAGGAAAATAGGCACATTAAAGGAGATTAGATGCAACACATTGTATATCAACATCTGGTCTTCTAAGTAATGGTAGAGAAAAAGTTGTGGTAAACATCCTATGAATATTAATAACTATATTCATCAACAATATCTGTAAGTAGGCTATCATTCAATGTTCAAACAATTTATCATATACATTGGTGATAACAATGGACATATGTCGTATACAATCTGTTGATATAGCTTTGCATATTCGATTTCTAACGAGTCATTTGTATCATTGGGTTTATTTCGTAATTAGGCAATATTTCATGAAGAAATCTCAGATTTCATGTGATGTGGTGTAGATATTGGTGATATCGAAGTTCACTTGTCCAATCAAATGCGTTGCTATAGCTTTGGGTTTTAAAGAGTCATTTGCATGATTAACGATATTTACAATATAAGCTTCAAATTTCATATGACTAGGTACATACATCAACCATGACAGAGCACATTATGTATATGAGCATAATTGTATAATTAATGTTCGCGATGTTGTTTTTTGTTGTAAGTTTGAAAACTTCAATTTCGTACGGTTTGGTATATATACATGGATGATAGCAAAGTGCACGTGTCACATAGTTTGTTTGTGTGTTTCCAATAACTCGACCGACCCTAAATTAAGCCGCCGATCATAAACATTTTATAAGCATTTAAAACAAAAAGGTGAGGAATTCTTTGTCTTCCTGATCTTCATATTCACGTTTGTGTTCTTTCCCCAGTGATACCTGTATTCCGACCGACATTTTGTTTGGTTTGGGGTCAAAGCCATTACTCAATGTTATTACAGTGATACTCACTGCGATCTCCGTGGTGGTGAAATACGGAAATATGGTACACCTTATACGAGGTGAATACACGTTCACGATTTTTTTGACAAGTACCATTGAAGACTTGCATCACCGTGTGCGCACACTCTGAAGTGTAATGCTGGAAAGATTTATGTGAAAGCGAGGTGTGTACAGGGAGGGGGAGTTCATGTTTTTCTATGTGTACGAAATAACACACTCAGACTCTTATAATTTGTGAAATTCACTTTTTGGATGAATATATGTAAAAATAACAAAGTGATGCGTGAGGTCAAGTTTACGTACTTGTGGGGTGTTGAGCTCGTGCTAGTTGTGTTTTTGCTGCTGCACTTTCACTGAGCACTATGTTACGCTCGTGAGATAAGAGCTGCAGAAAACACCACTAATACCCCGAATGCGCAAATCTTGCACCACGCGTAAATTGGTTTTGTATTATCCATAAGCTTACTTGCCTTTCAATTTTACCTGAAGGGGAGTTTTCAACAGAAAATTATATAATTAACATATGATTTTATCTCAGATTCCAACTCCACACTTTTAAAACGCACACTATTTTAAATTAAAAACTATCCTATAAAAACTGTGATAAAATCATAGCTACAATTTTAATGAGAATAAAATCAGACTAAAAAAAGACAAATGTCGCTTATTGAAAACTTTAATGATGATTATCAACATTCTCTCCTCTTTCACTTTACCCCTAAGGCCCCTATCATACATGTATGTTAAATAAAAAAATAAGGAATGGCTTTACTAAATCTGAAATCGTTGTGTCGTTCCTAACCACTTCAAATTCATTGTAATTGTATTTTATATTATATACATATATATAAACTTGTCAGCTGACGCTTAATTTGTGTTACAACATATTTCTGGCCATTTCCTGAAAACAATGTAAATATCATCTGATCAGGTCACACAGTGAAACTGAGGAATAACTTATCTGTAAAACTTAAAAGAGGTATTCCTCCTTGGATCATTTCAGTCATCCCTTTCTGATCAGAGTGTTTCATCATTTGTATTGAACGCAATGTGTGTCTGTGTGTGATGGTGGTGGTGGTGGTGGTGGTGGTGGTGGTGGTGGTGATTGAATCTTTAGGAACACGTAAGCAGTTTGTGGGTTGTGATTCACTCAATATGGTTGATGTAGATAATCAGAATAACTGAATTGTGGGAGTAAGATTCAATAGTTTGGTATTTATGTATTTTCGATCTATAAATTGCTAAAGTTTTCATAACCTATTCACTTAGTCAAATGTTAATAATCTGAACCCTCTTAGTCTTCAAGTCCTACATAATCCAACGTAATTAATTACATCCGATCAGATGAAATAAAACCCGAATTGATCCGACCCGATCCGATCCAAAACCAATCAATTCAAAATATTCACTTAAGAAACCTCTCATAATTAATGGTACGAGTTGTACAAAAACTGAAAAGTAAAACAGACGATGATTTATTGTGAGGCGGTAGTTACATTATTTAAGGATGTGATGTGCCTTTCCCACCAACTATGGCTTGAAGCTGTGTGATGAGACGTATTTTTGCAATATGACGTATTTTTCTAAATGTTGTTGGGATTGTCGTTGGAGATGGCCGGGATGAGGGGGTTGTGATATATATGGGTGCGTTGGATTAAAAGTGAAAACATACATCAATCTATAGGAGATATTTACGTCTGTACTTTACAGTAGCATACCTGTCAATCACAGACGTACTGTTGGGTGGCGATCCTATTGACGATTTACCCCAAATACCAAAACCCGTGGGTAGGGGTAGGATTTGTATAACACTTGTCGCTCAGGATGTCGACATCCAGTTGGAAATATATAATTTACATAAACCGTAAACAGGGAAAAAACGAGCCATTGGTCTGACTCTTAATGTTGCGTGGGTTCTCATCACTTTGTCGTCGAAAGTTCCATATCTGAAGCGATAGATTATAATGAATACGTGGAGAATGATGGATATTGATTCGAAGATATTGAATAGACTTTCTTTAGTTGTACGGATGGTATGGATAATACTATTGATGGATTTTAAAGAGTAAACGAACAGCGGCAAAAGTCAAACGAATGGTAAGATACAGACCATATGTATTTATGGCGAATGTACACATCAGCAGAAAATGAATAGTCTACAAACAAAAGAGAGATAAAAACGGGGTTGTTACTCCAATCTGAGGTAAGGTTTCTGTACTATACTAGAAGAAAATAACTTTCTATGTGAATTACTTTGATATGAAACGTCTTATGAATCCAGGATTAGCATCCCCTGGTTGATAATGTCAATATATGTGGCATCTCTCCACCAAATTCTACAACTGATGCAGACTTTCTCTTCGAAGATTAACCGAGTATACACCGTGGTAAGTACAATACAACTTTATGTACATTTCCTAACGTTGGAAACAATGTTGTTTTACAACTCCTGAACCACGACCTGTACTTCTATGGGTTTTGATTCTGTGGCTGAACGTTTGCAAAATTTGCTTCAGTCAGTATTAATTAGTTGGTTGGTTAATTCATAATCGTGTGGTTATACCAACTTACAAACGTAATACGAATAATACGAACAACCTTTTTCCCTTGTGAATTTTTCCCTACAAAGTTCTCTATACGAAATGAAACCTGTTACCGAACACATTAGCATTGAACACATCTGCTTCATACTTAAACGTGCTAAACAACGAACCAACTTGAATTATATTTCTGATCTTCGTTTTTAATCCTTCGCTATCGAAAATATAATTATCGTATATAAAATATATTTATATTTTATTAAAAAAAGAAATGAAACTGGTTTCAATCAATCAATCAATCAATCAATCAATCAATCAGTCAGTCAGTCAGTCAGTCAGTCAGTCAGTCAGTCAGTCAGTCAGTCAGCCAGCCAGCCAGCCAGCCAGCCAGTCAGTCATGAGTCAATCAATCAATCAATCAATCAATCAATCAATCAATCAATCAATCAATCAATCAATCAATCAATCAATCAATCAGTGGTAAACAAATAAGTCACAATCCAGGCTGGAGGCTTGGCGATGTCAAGTGGCAAAGAGTTCCATAGTTTGGGGCGACATATGATAGTAAACGACCTCCATAGATTCTCCATAGGTGACTTGTATGTAAAATGTTGTTGTAAGCAGATTCTTCTTTGTAGAACGTAGAGTGTGAGTCGGTGTGTATGATTAGAGAAGGTGTACACTAATGTACTCTGGAGTTAAGCCGTGCAAAGCTTTGTATGTTAACAGTAATCAAACCTGAAATGATCTTGTGACCAATGCAGGTTGACAAGAACTGGAGAAATGTTTTCAAATTTCTCATAATTATAATAATGCAGTAATGCGTTTTAAAAGACGGACTGACTTTAATTGAATACAGTATGTATGCATGTATGTATGTATGTATGTATGTATGTATGTATGTATGTATGTATGTGCATGCTACGATTCCATGAAGGACTACCATAGCGACCGATTCCTGGATTATAAAAAATTATATTGTTGTTTTTCCACCTTAAGATCACAAAGACGACAACCATGGATTTGAAAATTGTCTTTGTTATCGTTTGCGTTTTGGGAGTAGCAGATAGTTATGTGGTAAGTAAGAATGTTTGAACACTATTGTAATTGTACGACGTAGAATAGGATAATACAAACAGTATGTCATCAGCAAGTAGATTTTCCAAAACTTTTCCAGTATTGTTTAAAACCAGATTTCCCGTACGTGCGTACATGCGCACGTGCGTGCGTGCGTGCGTGCGTGCGTGCGTGCGTGCGTGCGTGCGCGCGCGTGCGTGCGTGTCTGTCTGTCTGTCTGTCTGTCTGTCTGTCTGTCTGTCTGTCTGTCTGTCTGTATGTATGTATGTATGTATGTATGTATGTATGTATGTATGTATGTATGTCTAATTACTCATACAATTCACTGTATTCTTTTTTCTTTTCCCTGTAATTCAGAGCAACGCCGGTTAGTGTGAAAATATTATATACCATGCTATGCTCTCAACATTCATTTCGTTATTGTCTGCATAACAAACACAGAAAATTGTCTTTTTGGTTCACCAGCTGCCTAGTATTCTCATTTACTACTGTTGCATCAGTTATCTAGAATTCTTTGCAATGCATGTAATCACAATCCATCTTTCATGTAGTGGGTCTTTTAGTGTGTATGACCAATCGATTGTATTTAATCTATTGACATTTGATGCTATTTTATATTCTCATCTCTTATTCATTGACTATAGTGCTTACCTCTTTGGGTTTTCTATGACTGAAACTTCAATTTAAAATTACCCACATTTATAAAGCTATCCTCACTACAGAACAACTTGATTTTGATTTTATTCCAGACCTTTGCTTATCTCAGTCATGTGTGGGAAATACCGTGTTATAATTTTCCCTGTGTTTCTTTCGCATGTCTTCTAATTTGCTAGAATCACCTCACCTCACATGTTCATGAGAAATTTAGACTAGTTCCCATATGTCTTTATTTTCCTATTTCCCCTATGAATGACTCATTTTTACCTATAGTACCTAAAATTAATTGGTGTGGTATTTCAAGTCTAATAACTTCATTTCAAGATAATGTATGGATGTTGGTCAACACATAAACATGTCGTGTTTCATTATTTTTCTCTCCGACTCCTTTGTAGGTATGTGCAAGATCGACTTTGGTTGTAACTGCATAGTATACGAGTTTTTCTGCCAGCAGCACCATGGTGAATTTCAAGCTGACGCCAAAGCCACTTGTGAAAAACTTGGAAAAGACATGTTATTTGGAGGCTCTCTCGCAATAGTGGATAATGAACAGACGAGCAACGCACTTTTCAATTTCATCGACGACGGACAGTTGTATGATGATTGGTGCATCCAGAAAAAAGGTTTCTGGATTGGGCTGAAAGACTATGGACCATATGAGCCCAAGGATGCTCCCCCACAGCACAACTTTCTATGGTCTAACGGGTATTGTTTAGATTTCGAAGACTGGGCAGCAGGTGAACCAAACGATAATCGCAAGAAAAATAACAATGGACAAAATTGTGTTCAATTGTGGTAAGTTTGATAACATTCATATATATATATATATATATATATATATATATATATATATATATATATATATATATATATATATATATATATATATATATATATATATATATATTATACTGTAAATGGATATAAGCAGGGAACGGGCATGTTTCTGGTTTTACTTGAACGTGCCGACATATTTATTGTTCAAGATGCCTTCTTTGTTTGCATATTTCACTTATGTTAGAATATGGAATATTTTCATTGCAGCTGCTGTTTTTTTCTTTATTGATGAATATAATGTGAATGTCTAATGATAATTGCAATGTCTATTTGTCACTCCTCATAAGTGTCGAAATATCTCTATAATTTAATGTAAAATGAACATTTACCATTACATTTTAGTCAGTGGTATAAAATTACTTTTACTATCATGTTGTAAAACGGAATGGGAATGACGTGAGGCTGAAAGAGTGTGTTTGAATTAATGGTGTTTATACTTTTACATGTGCTTACTGTCATGTCTAGTTTATTTACACACTTACCACACGAGTGCTAGAATAGAGAACACTTTTAGGATGGTTTTGACATTTAGAATTTAATCGTAGGCTTTATTGTCTTTAGTTATATCTGTTTCAATATAGATGAAATTTAGTCCCATAAGTGACGTCTTATTGTAATTTGTCAACAGGTATCGGTCTTCCAACCCAGCTAAGTGGGGGAGGTGGGATGATGAGTACTGCGCCTTCAGAGAAAAGGGTTACATCTGTCAATACATACGTAAGCTTTATTAACATTTCTATCTTTCGAAATCATGTTTGTTATGTCCATTTACGACAGAAATACTAACTCATTAGCCATTCAAATGATTCTAAGTTGCTATCTCTCAAAACGATATTCGACACATATTAAATATTGCGGAATTGTAAAATGAGACGAATATCACTAGTGTTAAAAATCAATATCAGCTGATATGTGTGTTATCTTTTCAGCTAATGTTCAGCCACAATTTAACGTTTAGTATCCTTGTCCATTTAAATCCACTGGCAATTATCTTATGAATCAATACATTTGTTTTGACTTTCAGAAATACATGGAAATATTTAAATAAAACAGATAAATGATTCTCTTTTACCTGAGATTTAAACTCCAAGCTGTCTCTAGTATTATATATCCAACGCCATTAATTGATATATATATATATATATATATATATATATATATATATATATATATATATATATATATATATATATATATATATATATGGCTTTGTGGTATTATTATTTCCTTATCATTATGTTTACAGTTCCGGAGTGTCTTGACGAGTTTTGGGACCATGAATCTGGACTGAGTATTGGCGGTATACTTGACTGCGACATAACTAATCGCAACTAAAACCTGACGTCTATACCCTGCAACCATCAAATGAAGACTGCTGTCTTATCTTTCCCTCTTAATCTACAAAAGTGTATTGATGTAGCACCTATCTATGGAATTCAAACTTCTGTTTCTGTTAGTATTCCTGAAATAAAATAGAAAAATAAGAATATATTATTATGTTTTATAGTTTATAGTGATTTATACATAGTGTGAATGCAATAATCGCCAAGTGGATGGATGGATGGATGGATGGATGCATGGATGCAAATATTTAACTTTTTTTGAATGATTGCAACAATTGAAGGCTTCTACAGTATGTGTTTTCTACAGTTTTGTACAGTTACTTGGTTTTTTCGTTTTGTGGAGGAAATAATTATATCATTCGCTTTGCTGATAAAACTTTATATTAAGTTGATGGTCACTAGAAGGTCAATTAGGAAGATATCTATCTCGCATTTGTCACGATGTGTGTGTGTGTGTGTCTGTCTTTTTCTCTGGCTCTCTGGATCTGTCTGTCTGTCTGCCTTTCTCTGTCTCTGTCTGTCTGTCTGTCTGTCTGTCTGTCTGTCTGTCTGTCTGTCTGTCTCTCTCTCTCTCTCTCTCTCTCTCTCTCTCTCTCTCTCTCTCTCTCTCTCTCTCTCTCTCTCGTTCTCTCTCGGTCGGTCGGTCGGTTAAGGCAGTTGTAAAGACTCACTAGACAAGGACCACAACGGAGCAGTCTTTGATAAGAATGTCACTCCTATTTCGATAGATAGGAGAAAGTGGAAACTGGCGATCCATTGATTGACTACTCAAGCAATTTTACAAGAGGACTAGTATTGTCATTAAAGGTCAAAAAAGGTCATATTATATAGAAACGTCATTGTAACATGACTGTCCAATTGCAAAGTGACCTTTGAACCTTTGAAAAGTTCGATTCCCTGCGGCAACGGAAGAAATTAAAACCAGTGTATTAGGTATTAGGTACAAGGCGTCAGATGTACATCCCGTTGTATGATACCGAAGGGTGGAAGAGTTGACAATATGTCTACATTTCTCAGTTCGGTTGGCCATTCTTTGTCTGTACAGTTGAACACTTTGTTCACCTACCAATTCATATTCCTAGCCCTACTGACCACATTACTTCTACGAATACTATACTTGATTTACCAGTTATTCCAATCACGGTGGCAAGGAGAGAGAGAACTATCAGCTATTCCAAGTCCACAAAGACATTGGCTGTACGGCCATCTACACTTGGTGAGTAAGTTAACGTAGCATGGCCGTTTTTGGTAATTCGGAGATTTCTATTTAGCTCCAATCTCATATCAATTGCGGTAAGTTTATATAATTGACATTGTTCATATTACAAAAAACTGTGTACTATATTTAAACAGAAAATCGTGTTTCCAGCTAAATAAAAACACCTGCAGCTACTCTTCATTTGCTCACAAGCACACGTCGTATACGTTCATATAATATCATATACACGTACACTTGCATACAAAACACAACTCAGTATATAAACCTATGCTATTACCTCATGGGGTGAGATCACCACCAAATTAGAAATCAATTACATATGATTTTGTTTTATTTTATCATGTAATCCCTATTATATCAATTTAACATTATTTAGTCGTTATGTCAACAGTAATTCAATAATATTATCATCATTTGATCATTAACTGACGGTTTTATCCTTATTGTGTGGTTATTAAATCAATATGTTACTTTATGGTATTTGACGATGTTATCATTATTTGATCATTAACTGACTTTTATTATTATTTTGGATAAATCACGAAAAACACACTTTGATTCCCATGCAAAATTAAATCATGCAATATAATCATCTCAGTATCATGTATATTTCTTTCAATCTGCAAACATAGTTAAAGAGAGAGAGAGAGAGAGAGAGAGAGAGAGAGAGAGAGAGAGAGAGAGAGAGAGAGAGAGAGAGAGAGAGAGAGAGAGAGAGAGAGAGAGAGAGAGAGAGAGAGAGAGAGAGAGGTGAGTGGGTGGTATGGCGGTATGGAGAAACGTTGGAGAGGCACAAGATATTTTTTTGCATTGGAAATCAAAACTGTGTATAGACATAGAGAACGGATCACGGTGAAATACAAAAACCATCTGCTTTCAGGTTTTAGTACTGATAATGGAATAGCTGAAATATTTCGAAAGGAAAATAGGCACATTAAAGGAGTTAGATGCAACACATTGTATATCAACATCTGGTCTTCTAAGTAATTGTTGAGAAATCCACTGCGACTCAAAAGCCATTCCATCAATTCTAATAACAAATGGGAGTGTGAAAAAGTTGTGGTAAACATCCTATGAATATTAATAACCATATTCATCAACAATATCTGTAATTAGGCTATCATTCAATGTTCATACAATTATCATATACATTGGTGATAACAATGGACATATGTCGTATACAATAGCTTTGCATATTCGATTACTAATGAGTTATTTGTATCATTGGGTTTATTTCGTAATTAGGCCATATTTCATGAAGGAAGCTCAGATTTCATGTGATGTGGTGTATATACTGGTAATATCACTTGTCCTATCACATGTGTTGATAGCTTTATAGAATCATTTGCATAATTAACGATATTTACAATGTAATCATCAAAAATCATTTGTTATTGACTGCGTACATACATCGGTTATAACAGAGCGCATGTGTACATAAACATTATTTGCGTAATTACTGTCCACGTTGTGCTTTTTTGTAGTCAGGCCCTAATTAGACATTCCTCTTACATGAAAACATGAACATTATTTGCGTAAATAACGTCTTTTTTGTATTTTGGGCAATACTTCTGGAATGCAAATTTCAAAGCTGGTATATGAATGGATGATAGCAAAGTACACGTGTCACATAGTTTCTTGCTGTAATTGTTAACGTTAATGAGCCATTGGTTACATGAATTACATTGGTAATTTGGTACTATGTTAAGAATATACGATTCAAAGTGGTTTAAGTTGGTATATATGTTGGCTTCAAGAAAGAGTATGTGCCCTGTGTTACCTGTTGACGTAGTTTTAATTCTAACAAGTCATTTACATGGTGACGATATTTGCCAGTTAAGGGATACATTCGATATGGCATTGCCGAATTTTGCATTTAGACAATGTGTGTAGGAACGACAATGAAAATACATTATTGGCCATTCCGTATACGGATGGCTTTCAGTTTACATTTGGTGAATTTTGACACCATTGTATTGTTTGTTTTTCACTTCGTTATAAGCTCTGGAATTTTGGGGCTTAAACCAAAATGAATAGGCTGTCCATTTAGATAGCAGTTTGACAGCTTTGTATGTGAGTATTAATTGTGTAGCTTTGAATGTAAAATTATGCAAGATTCCATACATATGTATATAGTAACTAGAATGTATATGTCCTTAAAAAAATGCAAAGTGTGTGAACAGAACATCGATATCTTTAGTTGTACGGCTATCACATTATGATATTTACGTGTCTGCTTTATAGGAGCATGCCTCTCAAGCTACGACGTAACTTGTATGGTGGCAATCCTATTGACGATTTAGCCCAAAAACCAATCCCATAGGTTGAAGTAGGATTTATGTTGTATTGCTCAGGATGTCGACATCCAGTTGGAAAGATATAATTTACATAGACTGTAAACAGGGCAAAAACGAGCCATTGGTCTGACTCCTAATGTTGTGAGGGTTCTCACCCCTTTGTCGGAATTACAATCGAAAGTTCCATATCTGATGCAATAGATTTTAAAGAATACGTGAAAAATGATGAATATTTATCCCAAGGCATTGAATAGACTTTCTTTAGTTGTACGGATGGTACGGATTATCGTATTGATGAATTGTAAGAAGTGAACAATCAACGGCAAAGTCAAATGATTGGTAAGATACATACCATATGGACTTACGGCGATTAACCACATCAGCTGAAAATGAATAGTCTGCAAACAAAAGAGAAATAAAAACAGGGGTGTTACACTAATCTGAGGTAAAGGTCCGTACCATACTAGAAGAAAATAACTTTCTATGGGATTTACTTTAATATGAAACGTCTTATAAATCCAAGATTAGCACCCCCTGGTAGATATTGTCAATATATGTGGCATCTCTCCACCAAATTCTACAACCGATGCAGACTTTCTCCACGAAGATTAACCGAATCTACAACGCGGTAAGTACACAACTTTATGTACATTTACTGATTTTGGAACTGTTTTTTTTTTTTTTTTTTTTTTACAAATCCTGACCCGTACTTCCATGTGTTTTTAATTCTGTGGCTGAACGTTTGAATAAAAATTCGCTTCAGTGTCAACTAGTTGCTTGGTTAATTCACAATCGTGTGATTATACTTCCAAACGTAGCTAATACGAACACCGTTTTTCCTCGTGCATTTATCCCTACAAACGTCTCCACATGCGAAATGAAACCAACTTGAATTGTTTCTGATGTTCCGTTTTAAATTATTCGCTATCAAAAATGTAGCAGTGGTACATTCTGTCTTGAGCCAACAAATTGATGTCACCAAATATTAACGTAGCCTGTTCAAAAATAGCGTACCTTCGAACCTAAAACACTATTTCTTTTGTGTTGTTTATCCTGAAACATTATAACACAATGTTTGCATTCGTCGTTGGAAGTTCGGGAACGCTGTTCAAGTAAACGATAAAAATATCTGTATAAACATTATGTTACTACAAACACAAATGGACTGGTTTCATAAGATTGACGACAAGTTCGAGTAAAGTATGTATGTATGTATGTATGTATGTATGTATGTATGTATGTGTGTGTGTGTGTATGTATGTATGTATGTATGTGTGTGTATGTATGTATGTATGTATGTATGTATGTATGTATGTATGTATGTGTGTGTGTGTGTGTGTGTATGTATGTATGTATGTATGTATGTATGTATGTATGTATGGATGTATGTATGGATGTATGTATGTATGGATGTATGTATGGATGTATGTATGTATGTATGTATGTATGGATGTATGTATGGATGGATGGATGTGTGTGTGTGTGTGTGTGTGTGTGTGTGTATGTATGTATGTATGTATGTATGTATGTATGTATGGATGTATGTATGTATGTATGTATGTATGGATGTATGTATGGATGTATGTATGTATGTATGTATGTATGGATGTATGTATGGATGGATGGATGTGTGTGTGTGTGTGTGTGTGTATGTGTGTGTGTGTATGTATGTATGTATGTATGTATGTATGTATGTATGTATGTATGTATGTAAGATTGACTGACTTTAATTCGACAAGTTTGAGTAAAGTATGTATATGTATGTATATTTTTTTCATCGATTCATAATGATGAAGGACTACCATAGCCACCGATTCCCGGATTTAACCAATTGCATTGCTTTTTTCCTCCTAAAGATCACCAATTATGGATTTGAAAATTATCTTTGTTTTCATTTGCGGTTTGGGAGTAGCAGCTGGTGAGGGTAACAACTATCCGGTATGTTTGAATGTTTCATCATCATTGCAGTTGTACGATGTATATCTAGAATAACACAAATAACTTGTTTTCAGCAAGTAGTTTTTCCCCAAAAAATGTTTCCAGTATTTTTAAACCAGACCAGATGTATGTATGTATGTATGTATGTATGTATGTATGTATGTATGTATGTATGTATGTATGTATGTTATAGTATGTATGTACATGTATGTATGTATGTATGTATGTATGTATGTATGTATGTAAGTATGTATGTCTAAATACTCACACAAGTCAATATATTCTTTTTTTCTTTTCCCTGTCATTCAGTACAACAACGGTTAGTGTCTAAATATTATATACAATGCTATATACAATGTTATATACAATGCTATGCTATCAACATTTACTACTATTGCATCAATTATCTAGAATTCCCTGCAATGCATGTAATCACAATCCATTTTTCAGGTAGTGGGTCTTTGAGTGTGTATGGTCAATCGATTGTATTTAATTTATTGACATTTGGTATTATATTTTCTTATCTATTACTTAGTGAATGTAGTGCTTGCCACTTTTGGGCTTCTGTGTTTGAAATTTCACTTTTTAAAATAGAATCATCCGAATTCTATAAAGCCATCCCCTCTCTACAGAACTACTGAATTTTGTCTTTGTTTGTTTGTTAATCTCAGCCCTGTGTGTTAAGACGGTTTTATAAGTTCACCTGTATTTTTCACATGTGTACTAATTTGCTCGAATCGCCTCACATGTTCATGATAAATTTAAACTAGCTTCCATATGTCTTTATTTTCCCATTATTTACTATCTATTAATTGGTATTCATTATTATATCGTTATTTTTCCCATTTTCCCTATGAATGGCTCATATTTAATTGACCTACATGTTGTAGATTCAATTTAGCAAAACAAATCAAATTTGATACAAACTAATATATTTGGTGTGGTATTTCAGGTCAAATAACTACTTTTAAAGACTCGGAATGTGTGGATGCCATAGATCTACATGTTGTGTTTGATTATTTTCTCTCTGAATCCCTTGTAGGTATGTGCAAGCTCGACTTTGGTTGTAATTGCATAGTATACGAGATTTTCTGCCAACAGCCGGATGGTGAATTTCAAGCTGACGCCAAAGCTCGTTGTGAACAACTTGGAGAAAACATGTTATTTGGAGGCTCTCTCGCAATAGTGGATAATGCAATGACGAGCGCCGCACTTTACGATTTAGTCGCCCTCCACAACTTGCATGAGGATTGGTGCATCCAGAAAAAAGGTTTCTGGATTGGGCTGAAAGACTATGGACCATATGAGAACAAGGATGACCCCCCACAGCACAACTTTCTATGGTGTAACGGATATTGTTTAGGCAATTTCGAAGACTGGGCAGCTGGTGAACCAAACGATAATCGCAAGAAAAATGAAAACGGACAAAATTGTGTTCAATTGTGGTAAGTTTGATCGTATTCAATATACATATTTTGGCTATGCTGGAAATTGGAATTTGAACATTAGCAGCGAACGAGTATGTTTCCTTTTTCATATAAACGTGCCGACAGTTTGTTCTAGATGCCTTGTTTGCTTGCTTAGTTCATTTGCTTGTGTTAGAATTTGGAATAGTTTCTGAGGATTTTCGTCAGTGGTATAAAATTACTTTTACTATCATGTTAAAGGAAATGGGAATGAAATGAGGCTAAAAGAGTGTTTTTTTATTGATGGTGTTTATACTTTTACATGTGCTTACTGTCATATTATCGTTTAAGATGTCTTGTTTATTTACATATTTACCACACGAGTGCTAGAATAGAGAACATTTTTAGGATGGTTTTGAGATTTAGAATTTAATCATAGGCTTTAGTGCCTTTACTTATATCTGTTTCAATATTAATGAAAATTAGGTTTTAGTCTCTGAAGTGACGTCATATTGTTATTTGTCAACAGGTATCGGTCTACCAACCCAGCTAAGTGGGGGAAGTGGGATGACGAATACTGTGCCTTCAGAGAAAAGGGTTTCGTCTGTCAATACATACGTAAGCTTTAATAACATGTTTATATTTCACAATCATGTTTATTGTGTCTCTTGAAGACAGAAATACCCACACATTAGGCATTCAAATTATTCTAAGATGTTATCTCTCAAAACGATATTCGAGACACTTTTTGAAATATTGCGGAATTGATGAATATCATTAGTGTTAAAATCAAAATCAACAGATATGCAGAACAACCTGTTATCTTTTCAGCTAAATGTTCAGGCACAATTTAACGTTTAGTATCCTTGTCAATTTGGATCCACTGGCAATTATCTTATGAATCAATACATTTGTTTTGACTTTCAGAAATACATGGAAATATTTAAAACACTGATAAATCATTCTCTTTTACCTGAGATTTAAAACTCCAAGCTGTCTCTAGTATTATATATCCAACGCCATTAATTGATACATGTATTTGACTCTATGGTAATATTATTTCTTTATCATTATGTTCACAGTTCCGGAATGTGACGAATCCTTTTGGGACCATGTTGATGTAGATGATTTTAACAGTATACATGACTGCTATTAAAGTAAGCTAGAGGCAAATAAGACATGACGTCTATACTCTGCAACCATCAAATAAAGACTGTTATTTTATCTTTTTATCTTAATCTACAAAAGGGTATTGATGTAGCACCTATCTATGGAATTCAATCTTCTGACTTTGTAGGAGTTAGTATTCCTGAAATAAATTAGAAAAAATAAGACTATGTTATTGTTTTATAGTTTTGATTTATACATAGTGTGAACGCAATAATTGACGTTAGAATCTTGGATGGATGGATGGATGGATGGATGCATTGATGCATGGATGGATGGATGGATGGATGGATGGATGGATGGATGCATGAATGCAAATGTTTAACTCTATTTTGTACGATTGCAACAACAACAGTTACTTGTTTTTGTTTGTGTCGTGGAGGAAACAATTATATCATTCGCTTTGCCGATAAAGATTTATATTAAGTTGATGGTCACTTGGAGGTCAGATAGGAAGATATCTATCCTCGTATTTATCATTATGTGTCTGTCTATCTTTCTCTGTCTGTCTGTCTGTCTGTCTGTCTGTCTGTCTGTCTGTCTGTCTGTCTGTCTGTCTGTCTGTCTGTCTATCTTTCTCTGTCTGTCTCTCTCTCTAGATATGTCTGTCTCTCTCTCTCCCTCTCCCCCCTCCCCCCCCTCTCTCTCTCTCTCTCTCTCTCTCTCTCTCTCTCTCTCTCTCTCTCTCTCTCTCTCTCTCTCTCTCTCTCTCTCTCTCTCTCTCTCTCTGTCGGTTACGCTAGTTGTAAAGACTGACCACAAGGGAGCAGTCTTTGATAAGATGTAACTGCTATTTCGATAAACAGGAGAAAGTCGAAACAGTCGAACCATTGCTTGACTAGTCAAGCAATTTTACAAGACGACTAGTATTGCCATAAGATCAAAAAGGTCATATCATATAGAAACGTCATTGTAACATGGTATGCCAATTGCAAAGTGAACTTTGAACCTTTGAAAAGTTCGATTCCCTGCGGCAACGCAAGAGATCAAAAACCAGTGTAAGGTATTAGGTACAAAGTGCGTCAGATGTACATCTCATTGTATGATACCAAAGGGTGGAAGAGTTGACAACATGTCTACATTTCTCAGTTCGGTTGGTCATTCTTTGCCTGTACAGTTGAACACTTTGTTCAGCTACCAATTCATATTCCTAGCCCTACTGACCACATTACTTCTACGAATACTATACTTGATTCACCAGTTATTCCAATCACGGTGGCAAGGAGAGAGAGAACTATCAGCTATTCCAAGTCCACAAAGACATTGGCTGTACGGCCATCTACACTTGGTGAGTAAGCTAACGTAATATGGCCCTCTTTTGGTAGTTCGGTTCTATTTATTTTCTATTTCTTATCCCTTGCGGGTAAGTTTATATAATTGACATTGTTCATATTACAAAAAATGTATACTATATTTAAACAGAAAATCGTGTTTCCAGCTAAATAAAAACACCTACAGCTACTCTTCATTTGCTCACAAGCACACGTCGTATACGTTCATATAATATCACACGTACACTTGCATACATAACACAGCTCAGTATATAAACCTATGCTATTACCTATGGGGTGAGGTCACCACCAAATTAGAAATCATTTACATATGATTTTGTTTTATTTTACCATGTAATCCCTATTATATCAATTTTACCATTATTTAGTCGTTATTTCAACAGTAATTCATAATATTATCATTATTTTATCATTAACAGACGGTTTATCTTTATTGTGTGGTTATTTAATCAATATTTTACTTTATGGTATTTGACGATGTTATCATTATTTGATCATTAACTGACTGTTTTATTATTATTTTGGATTTACTCGTCTAGCGACTCATAGTGACAAAGTCTCCT
>NC_135565.1:18454708-18474708 GCF_964340395.1 Glandiceps talaboti | reverse complement strand
ACTATACATTTTATTGTTCTATAGGTAACAAAGTCATGGTTGCTATAATGGCTCTGCACCATAATTCAGACGTATGGCCCGATCCTCTGAAATTCGACCCCCTAAGATTCCTGCCAGAGAACACAAAAGACAGATCACCATATGCTTATGTACCCTTCTCAGCTGGACCAAGGTATTTTAGTCATTGCATAGGTATTATATACATGTTTATAAGGAGTAAACAAGTGCTAGCGTGTATAAAGGTTTTGGTAGAAAACAAACTACAGTTTGAAGATCTACTACTGCTCTCTAGATCTTCAAATGCCGACGATGATGATTGCGATGGTGGTGTCGTTGATGATGATGATGATGATGATGATGATGATGATGATGATGACGATGATGATGACGATCGATGATGATGATATCGATAAAGTTAGCTGAAATATATACATATATATTGTATAACTGATACAATATACATTGGCAATACACATTGATACAATTATACATTGGCCTGTATAACGACAAGCAATTGCTTAGTCAACCTGTGTTAAATAATTGTTAAAAGGAAAGTGACTTATTGCCAAATGGTGCTAATAGCGATTTCATATCTCACATTTGTTTCCTTTCAGAAATTGCATTGGTCAAAATTTTGCCATGAATGAGATGAAGGTTGCCATAGCAACCACCCTTCACAGATTCGAACTATTCCCCGTGAGGGATAAGCAGCCAGACAGAACCAACAACATGGTGTTGAGATCCAGTAATGGCATTTATCTGCGCATAACCCAAAGACAAAAATAAGACACTCTGTCAGTCATCTATATTGACCATTGTTTCTAAATTTAGTTTTTTTTAAAAACAGAAAACCTATCTGTGGTGAATAGACACATGACATTTTTTGTTGCATGGACAATGGTGTAAATTCAAAGTAATATCAAAACTGAACTAGTGAAGAAACAAAGCAGTGGTCGTACTTAAACAGTCATGTCTTTGTTTTGTTTTTATATCGTTGATAGCTAAATAATAATAGCAATGATGTTGTATCATGTCGGTATTAACTTGACCACGTAACTGTTAATTACTTGAAGACAACGTGTTTGTACAAGGATAAAGATGTGTTCATTGGCTTCAACATCCAATCTTAGTTTATCCTGGAAGTCACGTTGATTCCATACCCTATGTACTTAGAAGCCTTTTTCAAAATGCACTGACGATTTTATCATAGATAAATATTTTGATAAGCTAGCGAGTTTAGGTTAGGAGTGGGTTATGGATAGAAAAACTATATAATTCTATCATTGCGATGTCATTTCATTTTTTTTTTACAATTTGTTCTGCCAATCTATTTTGTAATTATAAAGAATTTTGGAAACGTTCCAAATGTCCAGACTCCTGGCCAGGAGGTGATGACAAAGTAAACATGTACATGATGTAAATGTTCATACATGACTTGCCTATTATGCCATTTAGCGTATATTTCTATCTCTATGCTATATACTGTCATGAAATAAAACAACGAAATTCGGTCTGCTCTTTATTTATCTCAAATATGTTAAGCCTCATCATTTATCCAAACGAATTGATGTCCATATGTTAATTATGATATGTGATTAATTTCAATGATGAAGTTTTATAGAGAGGTGTATGAAAATTAAGACATTGAAATTATACATTCAATCATTCACAAAACATTATGGCATTATGTAAATAAACTTCTAGCTAATGCCAGGTTGTGTTACCAGTGGCAGTGCCCGACTTTCAGTTTTACGTGTGTATATAAAGAAAATGTCCATTAGAAATGTTAGAGTGTTTTAAAGAAACTTGTGGATTATCATTTGAATTGTACGACATATTGTTCATAATAATATTTAACTCAAATACATATATCAGAGAGCTGGCTGTATTTATCATGGGGAAAAGCACAATCGCTTCCTGATTTTGTCTTTCCATTCAATTTCTCCTTCCCAGATTATCAATTTCATCAGTCAGGGTAAAATTGCTGTAAGTACGGTCACCGATCGCCTGTGGTACCGGGTAGGGGTAGTACCATCCGTGTCACAGTCGTACCGAACGTCAATCCTTAGTTGTAAAGATACTCTTCATATAAATTATTCATCAGTCATTGGACCATTTTTATTTCCTTATGTCTTCTGGTCTCAAACATCTGAAGAGAAACCGGAAGAGAGGAACAACTAGTAATGTAAGTTTCATGCCTGATGCAATAACGGTAAAGATGAATATGTTGAGAATGGTGAGCATTTCAATTCTAACATTGTAATCAAAAGAAATAATGCAGTTATATGGATGACGGTATAGATAATCTCATTGTTGGGTTATAAAGCAGTAAACAAACAGCGGCAAAACTCAAATGATTGGTAGGATACACACCATACGTTTTAAAGGCGATTATACAATTCAACAGAAATACGTTTTCTATAAACCATAGAGAGATGAAACGGGGGAGTTGTTCATAGATATATTCTCATCAGCAACTTGACGGAAGGGAACATGTAAACCTCTGTTTGAAATGAAGTGTTCATACGAGAGTAGTGCCCCGGTAGTTTCTTTCCATACATAGCACACATTTCAAGCAATCTAACAATCGAAGAGACATTTGCCTTGAAGATAAAGTTAACAACAAAGTCGTGACTCGTGAGTACAAAATATGTTCAATGTTTTTCTTTTCTTTCACGATTGGAAAAGTTTTATTTGACAGCTACAGGTATCAATAATGATATCAATAATTTCTAATCATGTTTATTCATTATTATCGTGTCACCTGTAGTCCAATTCTTGGGAAAAGGATGTATTGAAAATGTAGTGGTTATTATATGTGTGCGCAAGCATGGACATGTTTTATAATTGTGTTTTTCTTTTGAGAGTCTATGCTTAAATATCTAAAATATGGATTTCATAGTTTATGGTCAAAATTTTATTTTAAGATGAAATTGTCCGATTGGTTGTTAAATTACAAGACATTGTCAAAACGTATGCAATTCGTAATTTGTATTACAAAATCTAATCTTTAATTAATTTGAATATTTCAGTGCTCTGTCATAAATACTATCTTTTCCATTCCACTGGCATGAAGTCATTTTCTCCATTTTAGTATTTAAACTCTCAACTATGACTGACTTGTTCAGGCGTTTTCTCACCTGGAGAACTTCTTTTGCTTATACCATACCATACAATAGAAAGCAAGTACTGCTGTAGAAATAACTCCACGGAGATACCGGTTCATGGAATTGATAATGGAGGACTCGTTTGTACACGCCTTCCGCGTGACTGAGAAACCAGACACGCCAACAGCTTCGTACTTCACAAGTTTTGTATTGTGTGAAGTTAATTGTATATAAACGGCTGAAATCCGACGTTTGGGTTTGACGTTCGTCGATCTTAGCTTTGATATATTAGGGCTGTTAAGTTGCCTTAAACTCCAATTAGTAAACCACGAGATGAGCAACTTTACATCCTGATTATGTGTGTGATATCATTTTACGGATCTGGTGTATGAAACAAAATCTACTATTCCGAAGTCAAGCTCTTCCGCTGTAATAACCAAAATTAAATCACATATACATGAAGATTATTATATAATCTGCTCTGTTAAACCATCTCTCTTTCTCTCTCTCTCTCTCTCTCTCTCTCTCTCTCTCTCTCTCTCTCTCTCTCTCTCTCTCTCTCTCTCTCTCTCTCTCTCTCTCTCTCTCTCTCTCTCTCTCTCTCTCTCTCTCTCTCTCAATTTTAACAGATAAACAATGGATGTCAATATCTTAGTAATCTTTAATTTCGTGTGTGGTGTTGGAGTGGTCCTAGCTGGTGATACGCCACCAGAAACAAATCATTATCCTGTAAGTATGAATATAAAATATCTTAAAACAATGTATGTCCAAGGGTATTACTATGATAAACTTAACTTGCTGGCATGTTGTTAACCCGTATGTATGTATGTATGTATGTATGTATGTATGTATGTATGTATGTATGTATGTATGTATGTATGTTTATTAGTTTACTATCTCAAATTGATTGGAATTAGCTTCCAGTAAAATTTAACGTAAAATGTATTCGTTCCAACTATAGTACCAGATATACATTGATATAAATAAGTTTTATTTTCATGCGGCTGAATTCGTAACTCCAGTCACATGAGGGTAAGTATAAATGAAATGTATTTTCTTTTACTTTACATCCAACAATTACTTCCGTTCCTTTGGTGACTTCAAATGAACTTATATTGGATGAAATGCATAGGCCAATTTGTGTTCTTTTTCAATATACATTTTATTGATATACAGAAAATACATATCCATTCGATAATTCTGATTGCTTATGGTGGCTATGTTGACAAATTACATGATATATGTTAATGATATATGTTAAATGTTAATAAATGCACCTTGGTAACGATTCATTATTTACAAAAAATATCCGACCTTATTTGAATCGTTTTATTTTTACTTGTACAATTGTCATCTAGAAGTATCTTGTATATCACCCATAGGCCCAGCTCTTATGTAACATGATAAATATACATGTTTTGTTGCGACACACGTTTTGCCCTCTTCCAAGGATTCACTATAGGTAATGCTGCCATTGTTGATCTTTCAAGTTTTGTCTTTCTATATTTCTAATGTTTTTCATAATTCCACCTGTTTTATTTTCCCTTGCCTGCATTACGTTATTCAAACTACTACAGTGTACTCTTCCCGTTCTAAATATGTTAAGCTATTAGTTTCTTTACTTTCATGTAGGGAGATCTTTACGAATTTGTAAAACTTTATTATTTTGATTAGGGTTATGTGCAGTAGAATTGGATGGAAATGGCCATTGTGACTGCACGGTATTTGAGTTCTTCTGCCAACAGACGGACGGTCAATTTCAAGCTGAGGCCAAAGCCCATTGTGAAAGCCTTGGAGGTTATCTAGCAATACTGGATACTTACCAGAAAAGCCAAGCTGTTCGCAACTTCATACGTGTGGGCGAATTCGAGTCAGACTGGTGTATCCCAAACAAAGGATTCTGGATCGGTTTGAGTGACAGCCAAACTGAAGGCCAATATATATGGTCTGATGATACTGGTGTATGTCAACATTTCTCCAACTGGGCTGCTGGTGAACCAAACAACAACGACAAAGGGGACGACAACGGACAAGATTGTGTTCAATTATGGTAAGTATTTAAATGATAGTGATAATTAACTGCAACTGTTAAACTTCCGTCGATAATCTATCCATCAATACCATATTTTTAACTGTATGTTTATCATCTCATTCATTCATTCATTCATGTTCAAATGGTAGAAATTGTCTGCATCGTTAATAATTTCATAAAAATAATTTTCCTCAGATCTCAGTAAGAATATACAAGAATTTAAAAGAAAACACAATCACTATATTTACATTTCTCTTTACTCATCAGGTATCGGTCTAGGAGCCCAGCTAAATGGGGAAAGTGGGATGACGAATACTGCGCTGTCAGAGAAAAAGGCTTCGTCTGTGAATACAAGAGTAAGTATCAGAAATATTTTCTTCATTTCTCTCTCTCTATCTCTGTCTCTGTCTGTCTGTCTGTCTGTCTGTCTGTCTGTCTGTCTGTCTGTCTGTCTGTCTGTCTGTCTGTCTGTCTGTCTCTCTCTCTCTCTCTCTCTCTCTCTCTCTCTGTCTCTCTCTCTCTCTCTCTCTCTCTCTCTCTCTCTCTCTCTCTCTCTCTCTCTCTCTCTCTGTAAAGGTGATGCGGAAATGTGGAAATATTCTTTTTACTAGGGAGGCCTCTTCTATTTGAATCCTGCCCAAACTCTTTTCCCTAACTCTCTAACTCCCTAACTCATTAGCTATGAATACAAATATGTATCAAAGATAAAGTCAAGTCACAGCTTGAACAGTTGCAGTCATTACAGACATTGGATCAGTGTCAATCATAACATTTTCCGAATGACTTTTATTTGTGTTGTTAACAAATTCATGAATTGTTCTATGCACCAACGACAACATAAATGTGACTTCGCAGAAGACACTAGTATCTAGATTTCCTTAATTCATCATAACGTATGGATGAAATACTCTAAGACTTGAAATTTTGACACTGTCGTTTTTCCCTAACTGTTAAATTCAAGGTCAAATATAATAATGGCAACAGATCGGTCATACATCTTAATATATGGGTAACACTTCAACAAATCATTTTGTGTCCGAACTGTTAGATCAATGGTAGAATTTTGCACCCGAAAACAACATGGACGCCATTCAACAACAACAAATTAAAAGCACCAACAATATATGTCTGCAATAAATGGACGTTGTTCTATACTTGTCTCTGTCATCCTGATATATTTCTTTTCTTTTATTACAGTTCCATATTGTAACTATGAGGAATTTTGGAATTCGGAGCATCCAGAATATCCACATCCCTGTCCAGGAGATGATGACGAAGTACATGATCATGATACTGATCATCATATCATTCTATAACTTGCTCATTATGGCATTATGCTTTCGCAACTAGCTGTGACATGTAATATTGAATGGCACGAAATAAAATAGCAAAATATAATTCAAACTAAATCTAGTTGTTTGTTTATTTATTTATTTATTTGTTTGTTTGTTTGTTTGTTTGTTTGTTTGTTTGTTTGTTTGTTTGTCTGTCTGTGTCTGCCTGTCTGTCTGTCTATCTGTCTGTCTGTTTGCCTGTCTGCCTGTGTGTCTGTCTGTGTGTCTGTCTGTCTGTATCTTGTTTCTCTCCCTTCCCTCCTCAACCTCACCACCTCTCTATTTATCTGTCCTTCTTTCTGTCTCTATGTCTCTATCGCTGTCTGTGTGTGTCTCTGTCTGTATCTGTGTATGTATGTATGTGTGTATATATGTATGTATGTATGTATGTATGTATGTATGTATGTATGCATGTATGTATGTGTGTATATGTATGTATGTATGTATGTATGTATGTATGTATGTATATGTGTGTGTGTGTGTATCTTTTTAACGCGTTATAACGGTTTCAGTATTTGAGTAGCTGTTTGAAATCAAACCACCTGTTTGTTTTCGAATCTGTATTTTCTATAAAAGAGTGGTAAAATCTCTCCAAAGTTGCACAAAACAACCACTTAAAAAATTAGAAGTACCACTGTGACGTGTTACCATCTGTTCATCAACACAATGGTATGTAATGCTACCAGACTTCCATGGCTTAGTTGATCATTGTACAATCCTTGTGAAGAGAGAAACCCACAAATGGATAGAAATACATCATGCTATTTTGAGAGCATACTACCAAAATTTCTATTTGATTTAGTACACTTAGTACACTTTATGACAACTTAATTAAAAAAGAACAATTACAAAAACATAAGTCTCACGACTGATGGACATACAGACCAACCGACTGACTGACTGACTGACTGACTGACTGACTGACTGACTGATTGGCTCACACTTTCTTTGTTAACTTTCAGTTTGTAAGTTGTTGGAGATAATTTTCTCATGTGATACGCCAGGGAACAAAATAAAAGACACTGAAATATATGTAAGCTGAGACACTTGAAGAGAGATAGAGTCAACCAGAATTAGAAATAGTTCGGCGGACTGATAAACAGGTATACAGTTAGAGACAGACAGACAGACAGACAGACAGACAGACAGACAGACAGACAGGCATGCAGGCAGGCAGGCAGGCAGGCAGGCAGGCAGACAGACAGACAGACAGACAGACAGACAGACAGACAGACAGACAGACGTATGGTTAGACAGATTTAAATATACATCGACAAGGACATGCAGATAATCAAGGACGGAGACGAAGATGGAGAGTGACAGCGAGACAGAAAGTCCGAGAAAGAGCAAACCACACTAAAGATATGTTGCTTTTATATCGTTTTATTATACGGTATAGAGACAGAAACAAAAGCAGTGACAGTGACATTGTCAGAAAAACAAAGAAAATTTGCAAGCAGCCTAATCATATTTCAATATTTTATCCGTTTCTAATAAAGCTAAGATGTGATAGGCCGTAATAGGCAAGTCATCCATGAACAACGACATGTTCTTCATCTTCATCTCCAGGGCAAGGAGGTGGATATGCGGCACGATTCCAAAACTCTTCATAGTTACAATATGGAACTGTAATAAAAGGAAATATATCATGATGACACAGACAAATGTAGATCGGAATCAATCCTTTGCAGATGATAGAAATCTGGATTATACTACAAAGTCCTATTCTTCTCCCCAATCCATGGGCAACACTATTAAATCCTAACTCCTTATCTTGAATATGTATCTAATATAAAGGCCAGTCAATGTTCTTCATTCTTGCCCACTAATAAACAATATCAAGATATAGATATTGGATATTAAACAAACCAACCATGACACTTCCAGGACGACCAACCCTTTTACGCCTTACTTGTCAAATTTGAATATAACACATCGTATGCAAAACGTTTCAACACTTTGATGAGCTGTCTTGGATAGTTTAGAAACTACGAAATATTATCATTACTTATACACGTGATTGGTTACTTATTAATAGACGTGATTACAAAAGGACTCCATCAATAGCACGGCCATTCCAGTGAAGCATCTTCCTTCACGGCCGAAGCGATCAATAAATACACGACATCGCTGGACCCATGTCACCAATTCATCTCACTCAAACTGAAATTTTTTTTTTCAGCTTCGTTACCGGATCGAACACATTACATGAACTTACAGTTTACTACATGCTCTTCGAAGATTTATTTGAGGTTAACCATGGTTTACACGTACATATCGTTCAGAAATAAAAATTATCATGGTGCATACCAAGTTCATAGTTCTCCTCAGCAACACAAATTTGTTTATACCATAGTTTTTTTAGTTTAATTTTAATAATTGGTGGTTCCCTTACGGGAGGCGCTCATTTTACATCTGGTTTTATGTTGATATTGTTAATTTTGTTAATGCGGTAATTTGCCATTGTGATGTTTCAATCAGAAATATCGGTGGATTTGTGTAAAATTACTTGATTGACCAATTCATTAACCAGCTTCTCGAAATTTTAAATTAAGAACTTGGTAGAGAAATGACAAAAATATGTCTGATACTTACTCTTGAATTCACAGATGAACGCCTTTTCTCTAACAGCACAGTATTCGTCATCCCACTTTCCCCATTTAGCTGGGTTGCGAGACCGATACCTGTTGAATAAAGAGAAAATGAAACATTTACTTTTAGATTCTTTGTGTCCTGAGATAAAAACAACATGTACTTCAATCGATGAAATAGTTAGCAATATTCTGCCATTTTAACCACATTTAAATGAAAATCACGATTATTATGGTTTCTGCCATCTGCACGAAATTGTAACCATTGATGACAAAATTAACGAATGTAGTTTAACACCAGTAGTTGATTAATGCTCAAAACGTACCATAATTGAACACAATCTTGGCCGTTGTCATCCTTTTTATCGTTGTTGTTTGGTTCACCAGCAGCCCAGTTGGAGAAATGTTGACATACACCAGTATCATCAGACCATATATATTGGCCTTCAGTTTGGCTGTCACTCAAACCGATCCAGAATCCTTTGTTTGGGATACACCAGTCTGACTCGAATTCGCCCACACGTATGAAGTTGCGAACAGCTTGGCTTTTCTGGTAAGTATCCAGTATTGCTAGATAACCTCCAAGGCTTTCACAATGGGCTTTGGCCTCAGCTTGAAATTGACCGTCCGTCTGTTGGCAGAAGAACTCAAATACCCTGCAGTCACAATCACCAGGTCCATCCAATTCTACTGCGCAAAACCCTGTTAAAGATATTAAAGACAATTAAAAGACAAGTCTTAAGATCGGCACATCTAACTGAGTCAACAGGCAAACGAGTCATATGCTTTCCATGCTTTCCTGGAATTATTCAACTTTAACTACTAGATAACATAATCAACTATTTGCATCACTTTGGTGGTATAACCTGTCACAGCTAACTGGTTAATATGCATTGGTATTCATGGTATCACAAGTATGGTAAGATGTCACTGACTAGATTGAGTAATTGAGTAAAAGACGTTAGATTATTTTTTTTTAAAAGAAAAGAAATTACACTAGCTTTAGAAGCAAAAAAGGTGGAAATAGTCACAGACGTGGAAGGTTGAAAACGAATTGGGCAATATTATTATTGTTTACAACTAGGGTATATTTAAAAGAACGACACAACACTCGTTTCGCAAGCATGGATATATTTTGAAAGTCAACAACACCGACTCATATGTGATTTGCATGCGGTCTAATTATAAACATGTATAATTAAAAGCATGGCCAACTAAACAAGGTCTGAATTTATTTTCTAAAACATGGATCGTTGTCAATACGCACCTTGGAGCATTCAACAAACACTTCCATTAAATAGAACACTAAGCAATCTATTGTAAAAATGAACATATTTTGCCGATATGTAATATATATTATAGTTGATTGGATTGTGAATGTCAACGAGTAAAGCTAATTCTAAACCACTATACAAACTGTACGAGTTGTTCGATGTATAACAAAAGAAAATATAATTCATGTTATTCGTGGACTTACCCTCGTTTAACTGAAGATACAGATTGAGCAGCGTTAAAAACAAAACGTAATTTGAAGGAATAAATTTGATCAATCTTGCACTTTAGAATAAATGTAATGATATCAATGGTGAAACCAAAATCACCTACTTGTATAAAAGAATTCAGTTATACAGTTGGACACGACATTCATGTAGCTGACAGTTATAGATACGAGCCAATATAATGCATCAATCCATCCATCCATCCATCCATCCATCCTTCAATCCATACATACATACATACATACATACATACATACATACATACATACATACATACATACTTACATACATACATACATACATACATACATACATACATACATACATACATACTTACATACTTACATACATACACACACACACACACACTCATACATACATACATACATACATACATACATACATATATACATACATACATACATACATACATACATACATACTTACATACTTACATACATACACACACACACACACACTCATACATACATACATACATACATACATACATACATACATACATACATACATACATACATACATACATACATACATACATACATATACGTTATATATATTTATAAATACAACAGTTAAATGATGTGATATGAATACATATTCAATGATCATACTAATAATATCGATTGTTAACGTCGGATTCCATATATTGATCGGGACTGTTTCACTTGTTCCTTATGCCCTTATATATGTATACACTGGAAAAAAATCTGTGCAAGAAAAAAAAGGTGGTGTACATTGAATTATAAATTATAACGGTATTTGTCTTTATATCGTTTTCAAATGCTTACAGGGTAGTGGTTTGTTCCTGGTGGATGAATCCCAGCTAGTACGACACCCACACAATACATAAATATTACTTTGATCATAGTGTTATCCACAGTCGATCTGTTAAAATGCACCTGTTGGGAGGGAGAGAGAGAGAGAGAGAGAGAGAGAGAGAGAGAGAGAGAGAGAGAGAGAGAGAGAGAGAGAGAGAGAGAGAGAGAGAGAGAGAGAGAGAGAGAGGGGGGGGGAGAGAGAATGGATGGGTTACCCCATTAATAATGAATCCGCATGAAATTAACATTTTTTATAATGCATTGTGTAAATACCGGAATGTTTAATATTTCAATATATTTCTCCATTGATGTTCTAAGCATATGACACTTTTGCTCTAGATATACAAAGTGATGAACATTCACAATCTCAGCTTATTGTCTGAGATATTTAAAGTTTTGCCATGCGATGATTTAATCGTGGATGTTTACAAGAAGAGGGAGGGTTGGAGGATTAGCCGTACAACAGCGGTACCCGTCCATAAAACATATTACAGATTTTATCACTTATGTCGTGAAATGCTCAATTACATTCAAAATAAGCAATTTGGATATTTTTTGTTCAAGCTATGCAACATGATTTTGAAATTTACTATTATATACGGTGGCTGATCGAATCGATTTATAAGGCTAGTATAACCAAACGGATTGATGTATAAAATGTACTGGTCTCGATGATCCCAACAACGTCAAACACTATGTAACGGATCCTGTGTACGTTGCTTGATACTGTGTTTTTTTATTGACGTTTAATGAACAGTATAATAACATTAAGGTTGAATTTATGACACTTCGGTGTCTCGTATTTATCTAAATCGTCATCTTTAACAACATATCTGGTGACAAGGTATGACTTTGAGGATACAAGATCGTACACACGGTGTCATGGGGGCTGGGGGAGGGTGTTCAGATTTTGAAAATCAGTTCACTGAATCTAAATCTTTGTCGCCAACACTTGATGTATTTTGTAGCTTGCAGTGCTCGTAATACTTCCATACAGACGTGATTTAATGGAGTTACAGGACAAGTCAAAACATATAGCCAACTATTTTGCCATTCTGGAAAATATTTCATATTTCATATTTTCTTCAGCTACACAGAAATAATAGCATAAGCTTACCTTCTGAAGCATAACATTTCTCCAATGTTGACAAAATGAGAAGAAAAAAACTTTGTACTCACCACTTTCAATTTTTCTGCACGACAACTCTGCTTCAATTCGGACTTTGTTTGAAATATGTGCTAAGTATATTATCGATATAAACGAGGGGCACTACTCTCCCATTAATATTATATGATATATCAGTATTTCAAACCTAACTTTACGTTCTTATCCATAATGACTCTGATGAAAACATATTTATGATCAACACCCCCTTTATTTTATCTCCATTTTCTTTGTAGACTATTCATTTTCTGCTGATGTGCGCATTCGCCATAAATACATATGGTCTGTATTTTACCAATCGTTTGACTTTTGCCGCTGTTTGTTTACTTCTTTACAATCCATCAATAGGATTATCCATACCATCCGTACAACTAAAGAAAGTGTTTTAATTATCAGATGGAATCGAAATAAACATCTTTCTAAACCTATTCATCGTTACCATTCATTGCATCATATATGAAACTTTCAGAATTGGTTCCGACAGCGGCATACCGTTTGATGGGAAACCAAAAGAGACTACTTCAAACGAAATATGGACTTTGGAACAGTTGACAATTTATGTGAAAAGAATCTTTGCAACTGAGGATTGACGTCCAGTACGACTGTAACACTAATACAACCTCTGCCTATAGAATTTTCCGTTCATAATCAATTCATACTATGTTGTTAGCGAATACTAGTGATATACGTCTTACCAGAATGAAATGCGACCCCAACAAATATGCTATGGATTAATTTATCGATAGTTTTGATCGAGCGCCTTGGCCTAGACCATGGTAAGGAAAATAGTCCTTCTCTTGTAAAATTACATCCATAACATGCCTAAATGTGGTTCCCTGTTAGTATGTTGATGAACACACATAGAAACGTCACATGATTAAACTTTGACTCGTACTGTTTATGGTATTGCAATTGAATATACCTTATCACAGGAAATGTTTTCTGAAGATTTGTAGTGGTAAAGACAAAATCACATAATTATTGGTCGCTAGACTTTATCCGTTATCAAGTCTGTTTTTAAAGTTCCATATCTTTCAGTTTGCCATCAAATGGGGGCCCTTTGTCGGAAGCAGTACTGAGAGTTCCGTATGAGTGGTAAGTTGTATAGGTTTAGAGAGATAGCTATTTCATTTCTGAGCTGGTTAAAAGGATTACGGCAGTTGCATGGATGGTACGGATAATACTATTGTTGGGTTATGAAACAGTAAACAAACAGCGGCAAAAGTCAAACAAATCACATGATTCAGACCATACGTTTTAAGTCGATTTAAACACATCAGCAGAAACTAAATATTATATTAACAATAGAGAGATAAAACGGGGGTGTCGTTCTTAGATCTAATCTCATCGACATCTTAACACAAGGGAATATGTAAACTTCTATTTGAAATTGAGTACCAAATGCGAGAGTAGTGTCCCCTGGTAGTTTCCATCCATACATAG
Source organism: Glandiceps talaboti (assembly GCF_964340395.1). Taxonomy (NCBI): domain Eukaryota; kingdom Metazoa; phylum Hemichordata; class Enteropneusta; family Spengelidae; genus Glandiceps; species Glandiceps talaboti. Next base: position 18,460,698 of record NC_135565.1, on the reverse strand, counting down.
CACACATTCCTAGCCAATCTTACAATCGATGCAGACTTTTGCCTTGAAGATACAGTTATCAACACAGTGGTGAGTACAAAACTTTTCAATGCTTTTTTCACAATTGGAAAAGTTGTATTTGACAGCTACAGATATTAAATAATGTTATTTATTTTATCAATTTCACCTGTCGTCCAATGTTTAGGAAAAGTCTATATCGAAATTGTACATCACTTGGGGATTATATATGTGCGTCAAACATGGAAATGTCGACCTGATATGTGTTTTTGTTTTGATATTTTAGAACAGCGTATGCTTGTATATTTAAAACGTTAATTTTATAGTTTATGGTCGAATGGTTGTTGAATTGCAAGATATTGTAAAAACTTATGCAATTCATAATTTGTATTACAAAATATAATCGTTAATTGAATGTGTCAGTGACTATCTCTATAAGTCTATCTCTGACACTGCTCCTTTAATCTGAAACAATATTCCCTACAGTCATCGTCAGCTATAAGTCATCTTTGCCTTGTGCCCTTAGAGCCCATCTTTATCAATTCTAGTTTTCATTCTTCTCTGCCTTTTTCGTCTTCAGACGGTGTTAGTATTCTTTTTGTCAAACCGTGTCCTGCCGTTCTGTAATTCTTTGTTAGGGTACGTGTTTCTGATATCAAATTATTGTGAGACTAGTAGAGTAATCGATCGATCGATTCAATCGATATACAGAATACATTTGATCGGAATGGTTATCTTCATTTCAGAAAGACTATGGATATCAACAAGAAAATTTTGCTTAATATCATGTTTGGATTTGGAGTGGTCCTAGCTGGGCATGATCCACCAGAAACAAACCACTATCCTGTGAGTATAGATATGTTAAAACAATATTTGATGACCAAAACATAGCTATGTTCAATATAAACTGAGTCTCTTTGTTATCGTATGAACAGGGTTTGGGACGTTTTCTACTTTTTGAACTGGTTATATGTATGTATGTATGTATGTATGTATGTATGTATGTATGTATGTATGTATGTATGTATGTATGTATGTATGTATGTATGTATGTATGTATGTATGTATGTATGCGTATTAGTTTACTATCTCAAATTGAATGGAAAGAGCTTCCAGTTTAAAGTAAAATGGATTTGTTTTGAGTTCGTTCCAACTATACTACCAGATATACATTGATACAAATAATTTTTATTTGCATGTGGCTCAATTCGTAACTACAGGCACATGAGGGTAAGTATAAAAGAAATGTATTTTCCTGTACTTTACATTCAACAATTACTTCCGTTCCTTTGGTGACTTCAATTGAACTGTTAATGGATGCAATGCATTGGCCAATTCATGCCTCTTTTTCAATATACATTTTATTGATATACTGCGAATACATATCCATTCGATAATTTCGATTGCTTATTGTGGCTATTTGACGAATTACAGAGTTAATGGTATATGTTAAATGTTAATAAATACACCTTGGTAATGATTCATTATTTAGAAAATAATATCCGACCTTATTTGGTAGAAGATCGTTTTATTTTTACTTGTACAATCGTCATCTAGAAGTATCCTGTAAATCATCCATAGCCCCAGCTCTTATGTCACGTGATAAATATACATGTATTTTTGCGACACACGTTTTGCCCTCTTCCAAGGATTCACTATAGGTAATGCTGCCATTGTTGATCTTTAAATTTTTGTCTTTCTATATTTCTAATGTTTTTTCATAATTCCACCTGTTTTATTTTCCCTTGCCTGCATTACGTTATTCAAACTAGTCAGTGTCATGTTCCCATACTAAATATGTTAAGGTATTATTTTCCTTGTTTGCATGTAGGGATATCTGTACGAATTTGTAAGACTTTATTTTTTTTAATGCCATATTTTAATAGGGTTATGTGCAGTACAATCGGGTGGAAATGGTGATTGCGACTGCAGGGTATTTGAGTTCTTCTGCCAACAGACGGACGGTCAGTTTCAAGCTGAGGCCAAAGCCCATTGTGAAAGCCTTGGAGGTTATCTAGCAATACTGGATACTTACCAGAAAAGCCAAGCTGTTCTCAACTACATACGTATGGGCGAATTCGAGTCAGACTGGTGTATCCCAAACAAAGGATTCTGGATCGGTTTGAGTGACAGCCAAACTGAAGGCCAATATATATGGTCTGATGATACTGGTGTATGTCAACATTTCGCAAACTGGGCTGCTGGTGAACCAAACAACAACGACAAAAGGGACGGCAACGGACAAGACTGTGTTCAATTATGGTAAGTATTTAAATGATTGTGATAAATAACTGCTACTGCTACTCCATCAATACCATATTTTTAACTGTATGTTTATCATCTCATTCATATTCAAATGATAGAATCTGTTGTGTGCATCGTTAATGATTTCATAAAAATAACTTTCCTTAGCTCTCACTAAGATTATACAAGAATTTTAAAAGAAAACACAATCACTCTATTTACATTTCTCTTTACTCACAGGTATCAGTCTCGGAGCCCAGCTAAATGGGAAAAGTGGGATGACGAATACTGTGCTGTCAGAGAAAAGGGTTTCGTCTGTGAATACAAGAGTAAGTATCAGAAATATGTTCGTCATTTCACTCTCTCTCTCTCTCTCCCTCTCCCTCTCCCTCTCCCCCCCCCCCCCTCTCTCTCTCTCTCTCTCTCTCTCTCTCTCTCTCTCTCTCTCTCTCTCTCTCTCTCTCTCTCTCTCTCTCTCTCTCTTCTCTCTCTCTCTCTCTCTCTGTAAAGGTGATGCAGAAATAGGGAAGTATTCTTTATACTAGGGAGGCCTCTTCTATTTCAATCCTGCCCAAACTCTTTTCCCTAACTCCCTAACTCCCTAACTCCTTAGCTATGAATACAAATATGTATCAAAGATAAATTCAAGTCACAGCTTGAACAGTTGCAGTTATTACAGACCTTGGATCAGTCAATCATAACATTTTCCGAATGACTTTTATTTGTGTCGTTAACAAATTCATGAATTGTTCTATACACCGACGACAAGATAAACGTGGCTTCGTAGAAGACACTTGTATCTAGATTTTCTTAATTCATCATAACTTATGGATGAAATACTCTAAGACTTGAAATTTTGACACTGTCGTTTTGTCCCTAACTGTTAAATTCAAGGTCAAATATAATAATGGCAACAGATCGGTCATACATCTTAATATATGGGTAACACTTCAACAAATCATTTTGTGTCCGAACTGTTAGATCAATGGTAGAATTTTGCACCCCAAAACAACATGGACGCCATTCAACAACAACAAATTAAAAGCACCAACAATATATGTCTGCAGTAAATGGACGTTTTTCTACATTTGTCTCTGTCATCCTGATATATTTTTTTTCTTTTATTACAGTTCCATATTGTAACTATGAGGAATTTTGGACTTTGGAACATCCGGAATATCCACATCCCTGTCCAGGAGATGATGTCTAAGTACATGAACATGATACTGATAATCATATCATTCTATAACTTGCTCATTATGGCATTATGCTTTCGCAACTAGCTGTGATATGTAATATTGAATGGCACGCAATAAAATAGCAAAATATAATTAAATCTGAATCTGGTTATTTGTTTGTTTGTCTGTCTGTCTGTCTGTCTGTCTGTCTGTCTGTCTGTCTGTCTGTCTGTCTGTCTGCCTGTCTGTCTGTCTGTCTGTCTGTCTGTATCTTGTTTCTCTCCCTTCCCTCCTCAACCTCCCCACCTCTCGATTTATCTGTCCCACTCTGTCCCTCTTTATGTCTCTATGTCTCTATCGCTGTCTGTGTGTGTGTCTCTCTGTCTATATCTGTGTATGTATGTATGTATGTATGTATGTATGTATGTATGTGTGTGTGTATGTATGTATGTATGTATGTATGTATGTATGTATGTATGTATATACGTATGTATGTATGTATGTATGTATGTATGTATGTGTGTGTGTGTGTGTGTGTGTGTGTGTGTGTATCTTTTTAACTCGTTGTGACGGTTTCAGTATTTGAGTAGCTGTTTGCAATCGAACCACCTGATTGTTTTCGAATCTGTATTTTCTATAAAAGAGTGGTAAAATCTCTCCATAGTTGCACACAAACAACCACTTAAAAGATAATAAGTACCACTGTGACGTGTTACCATCTGTTCACCAACACAATGGTATGTAATGCTACCAGGCTTCCTTGGCATATTTGATCATTGTACAATCCTTGTGAAGAGAGAAAACCACAAGTGGATAGAAATACATCATGCTATTTTGAGAGCATACTACCACAATTTCTATTTGATTTAGTACACAGTACACTTTATGACAACTTAATTAAAAAAGAACAATTACAAAAACATAAGTCTCTCGACTGATGGACATACAGACCAACTGACTGACTGACTGACTGACTGACTGACTGACTGACTGACTGACTGACTGACTGACTAAGTAACTGACTGGTTGGTTGGCTGACTGACTGACTGACTGACTGACTGACTGACTGACTGACTGACTGACTGACGGACGGACGGACGGACGGACGGACGGACGGACTGATTGACTCACACTTTTGCTGTTAACTTTCAGTTTGGAAGTTGTTGGAGGTACTTTTCCAATATGATACGCCAGGGAACAAAATAAAAGACACTGAAATATATGTAAGCTGAGACAGTTCAAGAGAGATACAGTGAAGCAGAATTAGAAATAGTTCGACGGACTGATATACAGGTATACAGCTAGAGACAGACAGACAGACAGACAGACAGACAGACAGACAGACAGACAGACAGACAGACAGACAGACAGACAGACAGACAGACAAAAATTGTTAGACAGACGAACCGATGGATAGACAATTCAGATACAGAAAGACAGCGACAGGCAGATAAACAGGGATGGAAACAAAGACTAACAAATAATCAAAAGACAGGGAGCAGAGAAAACCAGAAAGATATATACAGACAAAAAAAATCCGAGAACGAGTGAACCACACTGAACATATTTTGCTTTGATATTTGACATCGATTTATTATATTATATTATATAGAGACAGAAAAAAAAGCAGTTACACTTTCAGAAAAACGAAGAAATTGCTAGCAAACTAATCATATATTTCTATATTTTATCCGATTCTAGTGAAGTTGCAGATGTGATAGGCCGTAATGGGCAAGTCATCCATATACAACGACATGTTCTTCATCTTCATCTCCGGGGCAAGGAGGTGGATATTCGGCACGATTCCAAAACTCTTCATAGTTACAATATGGAACTGTAATAAAACGAATGGTATCATAGTATGTTTTTTGACGTTCAGTAAAAGTTATTATGGGGAAGAAAATATCACTTGTATTTTCCATGTTCTATATTACCATGTGCATTATCTAATTATCTAACAGATGGAAAGTTTGCAACATTAGATATTGACCTTGAAGGTCAAGGATCAATGATATTTAAAAATGTTTTCAAATCATAAGATAGGGTAGACAATTAATTTAAAAGTTTCTGCGAATTTCAGTGTTTGAGTTCAGCACTAGATGGTGAGTTTTAAAAAGATTTCTCAATTCCCCGACCAATTCTATTAAAATTTCCAACATTCATTCCTATCCCTACGTCTTTTTTATGTTGATATTGTTAATCTGTTAATGTGGTAATTTTCCATTGTCAGGTTTCAATCAGAGATATCAGTGGATTTGTGTAAAATTACTTGATTGACCAATGCATTAAGCAGCTTGTCGACTTTTAAGTTAAGAACTTGGTAGAGAAAGCACAAAAATATGTCTGATACTTACTTTTGAATTCACAGATGAACGCCTTTTCTCTAACAGCACAGTATTCGTCATCCCACTTCCCCCATTTAGCTGGGCTGCGAGACCGATACCTGTTGAGTAAAGAGAAAATGAAGCATTTACTTTAAGATTCTTTGTGTCCTGAGATAAAAACAACATGTACTTCAATCGATGAAATAGTTAGCGATATTCTGCCATTTTAACCACATTTAAATGATAA
>NC_135565.1:18397208-18449708 GCF_964340395.1 Glandiceps talaboti | reverse complement strand
CACTGATAAGCATTACTATTCTTTCACAGTGCAGTAGAAACAGGCTTCTCGTGAAAACATTACACATGGACTTGATAATTTTAATGGCTGCAACTGTTTATTTTCTAACTGAAAATCAACATTTCAACTTGACTACTTCTACATCCCTACTGTGCACGGCACCTATTGCTTCTTTTACATTAGAAGTTGTCTGAGGGAGTGTAATAAATGACATGTTGCATGAGTGAAACACCAAGCTTACAACATTTTAGCTGTATGTCACATGAGTAAAGCACCAAGCCTACATCATTTTAGCTGTAATGTCCCATGAGTAAAGCACCAAGCCAACATCAGTTTAGCTGTAATGTCCCATGAGTGAAACACCAAGCCTACATCATTTTAGCTGTAATGTCACGAGTGTAACACCAAGCCTACATCATTTTAGCTGTAAACAGAGATTTCACAAGCTTTCCTTTATAATATAACACAGAATTAGTTTTTAGTTAATTTATTTTTTTCTAAGCTGTGTGGCAAGACAACTCCATCTATCAAGATCATCCAATAGTGAAAGACACTAAGCCAACCTCCTCTGCTTTGATACTCATATGTATCACTATCATAAAGAGTAAACATATTCAATAGGAAACTTGCAATCCAGACTGAGTATGCTCAGACGCAAAGGACTGTGGGATTATCTGTGGTTATCATAATACCTAATCTGGAGCTACTGATAAAATAAACCCTAACAATATTGTTTACAATACTATTAGTATTTATTATCACATTTCCCATGATGCAACATTCAACATGGCGGGTTTGCAAATTCCCTATTTCTTATTGGTTACTTTTGATGAATCGTACTTCAAAAAACAAGGAAGATGATGGCATACATCACTAGATAATGTACATGTATAGAGCACTTATCTTTCCCATAACTTGGACTCTGCTGTGGACTCAATACTCTAAGTACTGCTGTATCCATCTTTTCACAAAGACTTTTGTCTGAACTTTTTACTTTGTGCATTTTTACTTGATATTGTTGAGATCAGTAATTTGTCATTTTGAGTGAAATGCAGACTATGCAAATAGTAGCTTTATTCATTTAATTCATCTTTGATCAACAACGGCAAAGCAATGTCCGGCACCACATCCTAATATCTTAATTTGTTCCGGGAATAGAACATCAATCTGTTTGGGTTCTGTCACATTCTCTTCTTTTCCATCGCCACACATTCCATGCTCATTCCATCCCCATGCCAACACCTTGCCACCATCTGTTACCATAGAAACACAAAGATACATAATAATAAAGCAGGGCTTGAAAATTTATAGATGAATCAGTCAGTCAGTCAGTCAGTCAGTCAGTCAATCAATCAATCAATCAATCAATCAATCCATCCATCCATCCATCAATCAAGCAAATACAGTGCCAATCTCCAGAGCAATCAACAAATCAATCAATCAACCAATCAATCAAATAAATTAATACAGTGCCAATCTCCAGAGCAATCAATCAGTCAATCAATCAATCAATTAAATAAATTAATACAGTGCCAATCTCTAGAGCAATGAATGTTGTATATTTAGTACTAAATATTTGTTCTCACCTAACAATGCTAAGGTGTGTTCAGCTCCACAAACCAACTGAAATACAAATGAAGGATTCAGTAAAAACAATCATACAATTACACACATGACATTGGATAATCTGTCCACCATAAGATTGGATATTTGTGTATGCAGAATGGATAATAATCTGTAAACTACAAGACTGGGTATTTACACCTGAGAATAGGATGGTAATATGCCTGATGTGTAGGTGAATATTCATATGGTGAGAAATGTATATAGATTTTTGACATTAGTGTTATCTTTTGATTGGGGTACACCCCTTACAGTTACAGTATTGACCTTAACCCCCCCCCCCCTTCATTACAGCGCCCTCACTGGCGATTTTGTGAATTATATGATTTTCAGACAACAGGAAACAAATATTGTAAATTATCAACGATTCTGTATTGTTTTAATCTCTATTTTAATCCTTGAAAGTAAAAAACACATTGACATAATATAATCATTATATAGTAGTTTGTGTTCTTTTTATTTAGTACTTTAGAGCGAGTATGTATGTGGGGCAGATGTCATTTGCTAATTCATGATTGACTCTGCAGTTGTCTTCACTGAAGTAGGGAGGGTTATTTTTGTGTTTCTCCCCTAGATCTGCAGACTGCATGGACTGGACAAAGACACACAATAAAATACAAACACAAAGGTATTTAATTAAGTGGTGCGTGCTGACCGGAAAAATATCTTTTAATGGCCTAACACACAGTAAGTACATTATATTTCTATATTAAATTGTTGTGAAAGGCATCAACAACAGTACAAGTTGTACTGAATAACTAATAGACAAGATAAGTACAAGTGTCTAATTTCTCTTGGACTTGACACCAAAATTTTCATGTACCGAAAAAAATATGTTTACTGTATGTTACACGATATTAGTCTAGTTCCTGATGGACCGTATTCTGTATGTTAACTTCACACTTGTACTGTGTAGTCAAACCTGTGACTTTCGCACAGAATTCTGTGCTCCCACCTACAGTGTTCATATACACATGATGACGTCATCGTGTCCCCATGTGATTTTAGTTTAAACAGACTGGAGGTAGAGTCCTAGTTGGACATTGGACATAGTCAAAACAGCTGTATCCAATGAATATTAATGAGAGATGACGACAGCCTGTCAACTTGTGATGGATTACTGTCATGCGCTGTTTGTGCTTCGCTCACCATGGAGTTGAACCACAAATAACGACTTCAGCCATGCGTTTGACTAGACGGCCCTTGGTATAAGTGTGAAGTTAACGTAGTACAGAATATGGTCCGTCAGAAACTAGACTAACATGATATCAACTTACTTGTTTTGTGACACCTGCGAGAGATGCAATCCGTTTAGGTTTACCAACACAGTTCATGACATTGTCACTTTCACTATCTGCTGTTGCACCAAGTTGACCATAGTCACATCTACCCCAGCTATAAACACATTGGTTATCTGATGAATATACATATGGAATTATGAAATTAATGTTTTATTTGCTTAAAAGGTACTCATAATTCTGCTACATATTTAAAAGGTACTTGCAGTATTCTACTTACTAAAGCACACATAACTATCACTTACAATTGACTGAACTCAACCCTAGTATTAACATATAGCATACAAGTGAACCGATGACGTAATTTATTATTATACGTATACAAAACTGTTCTAACAATGTCAGAAGACAAGTGTGATGTTATAGAAGACATGTATTGATATTAACATTATACTAAGAATAGTTTAATTAAGGTTTTATGTAATATTTTCACTCAAGTAAATAGCTTATGAACTCAACTTGTGCCAATTTAAATGCCTACCAGTGATATCAATCATGTGAGTCCAACCACTCTATATACCTACCAGTGATGGCATTCATGTGAGTCCAACCACTGTCTATATACGTACCAGTGATTGCAATCATGTGAGTCCAACCACTGTCTTTATACCTACCAATCATGTGAGTCCAACCACTGTTTATATACCTACCAGTGATTGCAATCATGTGAGTCCAACCACTATCTTTATACCTACCAGTGATGGCAATCATGTGAGTCCAACCACTGTCTTTATACCTACCAATCATGTGAGTCCAACCACTGTCTATATACCTACCAGTGATGGCAATCATGTGAGTCCAACCACTGTCTACATACCTACCAGTGATGGCAATCATGTGAGTCCAACCACTGTCTATATACCTACCAGTGATGGCAATCATGGGAGTCCAACCACTGTCTATATACCTACCAGTGATGACAATCATGTGAGTCCAACCACTGTCTATATACCTACCAGTGATGGCAATCATGTGAGTCCAACCACTGTCTATATACCTACCAGTGATGGCAATCATGTGAGTCCAACCACTGTCTATATACCTACCAGTGATGGCAATCATGGGAGTCCAACCACTGTCTATATACCTAACAGTGATGGCAATCATGTGAGTCCAACCACTGTCTATATACCTACCAGTGATGGCAATCATGTGAGTCCAACCACTGTCTATATACCTACCAGTGATGGCAATCATGTGAGTCCAACCACTGTCTATATACCTACCAATGATTGCAATCATGTGAGTCCAACCACTGTCTTTATACCTACCAATGATTGCAATCATGTGAGTCCAACCACTCTCTTTATACCTACCAGTGATGGCAATCATGTGAGTCCAACCACTGTCTATATACCTACCAGTGATGGCAATCATGTGAGTCCAACCACTGTCTATATACCTACCAGTGATGGCAATCATGTGAGTCCAACCACTGTCTATATACCTACCAGTGATGACAATCATGTGAGTCCAACCACTGTCTATATACCTACCAGTCATGTGAGTCCAACCACTGTCTATATACCTACCAGTGATGACAATCATGTGAGTCCAACCACTGTCTATATACCTACCAGTCATGTGAGTCCAACCACTGTCTATATACCTACCAGTGATGGCAATCATGTGAGTCCAACCACTGTCTATATACCTACCAGTGATGGCAATCATGTGAGTCCAACCACTATGTAATTCCTTTACTTTTCTACCATCAAATAAATCTAAACTCAGTTTTGTTGGAGTTGGTATGATCTCTTCTTTGGAGTCACTTTTATGACTTTCATTACTGACATGACAAAGTTGTTTATGTTTATTACTTCCCCACATAAACACTTCACCATTCTCTGAAAATAAACAACAAATAATCATTTGATTAAAAAAAAGAGAAAAAACGGCAGTACTACAGGCAATGTTCTGACAAAAAAACTATGTGTAATCAATCTTTTTGATCTTTACCTCATCAAATCATGTTTTTGGTGCCTCGTCATTATTATAAAAAATAACAGAATTTTGGAGGGGTTTACTTTCTATATGAAGTCTGAAAATAGTGCATATTGCATTCACCAAGATGATATCCTTGCTGAAATGTGATGAAAGTAATATTTCCAAAACACAGTAACCCTTGTGAAAATACTTGTCACTTTCCATTGCACCAGTGTACTAGGGAGTTTAGTGTTTTTGTTTACATTACAGACAGACTCCCTAGGTCAGTGTATACACACTCACAGTGTGAGTAATGCCAGTAGATTCTGATTCATTATTTACTGGGCTGACATTTTTGGACTTGGCCTCTGAGAACATAATTTTCTACCCTTTCCATTCCAATAACTTGAGAACATCAGACCAAAATAAGGAGAAGTCTTGGAAAGAACAAAACAAGGTGAATGTTTCATCTGATTAGGCATTGTGAAGCCCCAGTAGCTGAAACTTGAACAAAATTTTCCAAATTTTTTCCCGCATAATTATGTAAATACTAAGCAATATTTACCTGTGAGAGCTGCAGTGTGATAGGAACCAGCTACAACTGCTGTTACAGTAGTATCATTGATAAACTGTACTGTAAGGAAAATACACAGGGAAGAAACACAACATGAAAACACAATAATTAACTATGTAGTGCCATGTTGAATGAAAGACATAGATAACTTCTCAAAAAACTGTCATAAAAACCACAACATGTGCATTATTCTGTCTGGTCATATCGGTTGTATAGATGTCCCACCAACATTTATCTGGAGTAGCACTGAGATGAATTAACACTACCTGGGAATTGTGAATGTAGTAGACCAAAGCTGACCTGGCATTGGACAGTGATGACTGAGAGAGAGGAGATGGGTCTTATGTGGGGTGAAGCTCAATCTTGTTCAAGAGACCAATCAAAGTGGCAGAAGTAAGTGATCAGGTCTTGTGTCCCATTCTATAGCAGGCCTAGTAATTGGTGGCACCTTGCTATAAAATAGAAACATGTGAAACATACACATGCACATAAGGCACTCCTTATACGTTATAGTTATAGTTAAGCACTCGCGTGTCATGGGGTTCTGTCACAGTACGTACTGGTCATATTATTGTTTGAAATTCAATGCGATACAGATAACATACCTTGTTCTGGCACTCTTTGTACCTGAGGTAACCCTGTTCCTGAGCTGTCTTTTCTACCCAGCTGTCCCTTCTTACCAGATCCCCATGTCCATACTTTGCCATCATTTGATATTGCAACACTGTGTCTAAGACCTGCTGCTATGGCAACTACACCGTCTGGTAATGCCTACCAATAAAAGGCATACATAATGTTCACAATATCTGTGTTAGAAATTTGGTGAATGAAATATTGTCAAAATTACACCATCTTAATACTAATCAACTGAGTTCATGAAGATGAAAGATGCCAGATGGGGATTGGGGGGGGGGGGTAGGGTAGGTGGTGAGGTCAAGGGGATTGGGATGACTGCCATGTCTCTGTTCCTTTGTGCTACTAAGACCTAAGATTTGTCAACAATAGAAATATCAGTTGTGAATGAATGTATATCAAACTGTTGTAAACTTTCCCAAAAGATATGATGCAGGTTAAACAGTTTCATGACTGTAAGTTGAACAAATATTCCATCCTCTGAAACTGATGACTAACATTATAAAATTGTTGATATCGTTATTCTTGTCAGTATGAATTCTCACTAATGTTATTTTCCCTTTCCATATTTATGCATTGTCTTTCCCATATAGTGCCTGTCAATTCTACTGCATAGTGATTGAAATCATAAACATAAAAGATTTTTTTTTTTTTTTTTTTTTTTTTTTTGGGGGGGGGGGGGGGGGGATCTCGGGGATGAGTGCAGCATAGACCAGAATATTTTTACCTGTATTCTCTGTGGTATTGATGTATATTTCTGTATTTCTGGTATCCCAAGTTGACCATACACATTGGATCCCCAAGCATATACCTCATTGGTTGCTAGGATACAAAGGATATTATCATGCATATGATGTTACAAATCTGAACCCAATCTAATTTAATCTAATCTAATCTAATCTGATCTAAATTACCAGTCCAATAGTCCTAGCACACTCAAAACAACCTAGCTGTCCTCCACTGTTGAGTCAGATTTGTTAGTGTTTATACTATGTATAATTATTGTATGATTGTGCATTTTTAGCCAAAATGAGGGCTTATTTATCAAATTGTTAACTTTAAATTTAATGTACTGATACACTTAAGATTGTAAGATACCTCTTGTTGTTCAGCCCTATCAGACTTCGGTAGCTGATATCTTAAAGACTATGTGTGCATTGTACTTGATTCAATACAAACATGGATTGTATGCAAAATAACAATTGTTGAAGAGATCGTACAATGTCACACAAGCTCAATAAGAAAACTTTGTTCATTTAGGGAGGAAGGGTCTGGCGTCAGTGTGATTGCTGAACTTCATTTTCACACTTCTCACCAATTTAGACAGAAAACTTTCAGTTCTACAATGAGAACAGCTTTTGTATTTTACTACTGAGATGTTGATAAGTTGATACAAAAAAGTACTTCTAATGTGAGATATTATGTTTGATTTCTGGTAGTATTTATAATGTGTTACATTACATCAATCATAGTGGTGTTACCGCTACAGTTTTCATCATAGTTTACATCATATACTAATGTTTGATGTCGCACTTGTGAACATTTGTTCAGGGGGAGGGGAGGGTGTTTTGACCTTAATTAATTAATGAATGATGTTCATTTATTGAGTTTGTGCGACACTTTGTGATCTTCCATAACACAGTGAACTTTTGAGTGGCAGAATAAATCAAACATAGTACTCTTATGATTAATAATCATAATATTGTATACATTTGTATACTTGAACTGGTCTTATTGCATACTAGTGGTGTTTACACTGCAGTACAATACAATAAACATAATTGCATACATGTAAATTATATGCAAATCATATGCAAATTATATGTAAATTCCAAGTGCACAATTGTTCCATTTACACAAAATTGTATGAAATTCATACCGTGATTTTTACTGATTTGGATAAACATATGTAATAATAATAGAAACCCATGACATGAGTGTCAGTGCAGTGTGCGTATTCATTAGTATTTGCATTCATGATTGCGTTGTTTCATTTTGGGCTAGCGTCACAGAGAATACTGCAAGCACTCATGCAAATACGGTACCCTGAGTATGCTATTTGTGCACTCACATGTAACAGGGTTCTGTCAAATTATTACATGTTATCCTATGATACATTTATCTTACCTGTAACAGCAAGGGTAAAATCCCATCCACAGCTGACAGTGTTCACTGGTGGTAAATGACTTACATGTGTTAATACTGGTACATTATCTGTGTGTCCAAATCCTAACTGACCTTTGGTGTTCCATCCACAACTATACACCCGACCAGACTCTGGAAAATCCATAAAAATTACACAATGACATTTCAAAGTATAAAATATTCTGTTGACTGAACAATTAGATGTTATTCCCCAATATTTTTCTTCGTTCAGCCAAGGAAAATATGAGTGACCTATGGGGCCTTTGTCACTACTCGTCTAGTGATTCTAGTGACTCCTGAATGAAGAAAAATATTGGAGAATAACATAATTATACCAGCGTTAGTAATATCAAAAGAAAAATTGGGGAAAGTAATGGCCATTTTGAATGTTTTGACTCATATTGAACACAGCATAACCTGTGACATAGATGTGTTGTCGTGAAATAGACGCACATTGTCGTGACGTAGAACAACCAGAGTATATATTCCATATTTTTTTGTTCAACTTGGTTCTTGTGAACATGTCAATTTCTAGAGTTGGTTAACTGTTTTAGAATACTTTTAAACTACATGTAATCATCTAGGTGTTGTAATATTAGCTTGATAGTTGTGCAAACATTTCCATAGTTTGGTGAACTTATGCGTAAATGTGTTTATATAATTTTGTCATAACTAACTGGAGAGTTGAAAACTTGACAATGTCTTTTGTAATAAACCTCCAGTCTTACAGTTAAGTCATGTGAGAACACAATAACATCATCACATTTCTATTAAAAGCTCCAATAGCATTTTACTGCTGTCGGTAGTAAGGCGGAATGTCGGTGGTAAGGCAGAAGTCGGTGGTAAGGTGGAATGTCGGTAGTAAGGTGGAATGTTGGTGGTAAGGTGGAATGTCAGTGGTAAGGCGGAATGTCGGTGGTAAGGCAGAATGTCGGTGATAAGGCGGAATGTCGTGCGAGAAAACCATTTGAATATACAATGAATAGAGAGATCTTACAATACAAGCTTGCACATATAGTTCTAGACTACAATGAAGGCAATGCAAAGATTGACTTTTCTATCCTCTGATCCATTTGTAGCGTTCTTTTGTGACGATTTTGTATATGCATACTTGAGTTTATTTTATAATTTATATGGGCCTGGAGCCTGACTCAAACAAACAAACAAACAAACAAACAATAAATATATAAAGAATGTCAGCATGAATACTCCTTACCTGTAACAATGACTGTATGACCTCCCCCTCCATCCACAGATTTAATTATTTCTGGTGGTATACATGACAACTTGGTAGGTGTATGTTTATCTATCACATAACCCAATCCTAGCTGTCCATAACTGTTGGCACCCTGCCAAACGTACAGAAATATAAAATGTACACATTAGAAGAAAATGTACATGTCATATCATATGATGCCATTCTATAGCAGGCCTAGTAATTGGTGGCACCTAGCTATAAAATAGAAACATGTGAAACATACACATGCACATAAGGCACTCCTTATACGTTATAGTGGATTTTATTTGACTCAACATTATGTTTTATGCCAACATAAGACTGTGGATTAACAGAACCTGTTACACACAAATGAATTGGTTTAATAACACTTGGCACAGCAGGTTGAAAGAGCAGAGACTTGTATTACATTACAAAGAGGCCATACAGCTGTTCTTATCAACTGTTGAAATGTAAAAGTCTCTGAATTCCTAACATGCTGTGCTAAGTGTTAATCCAATTCAGATGTTTACTGTCCTTGTTTGTAACAGTTTCCATTTGTCAATGGTCTGATGTCAGCAGTTGTAATCTATTGTCAAGGATAGACTTAAACTACAAAACATGCAAACAATAGTAAACTAACTAGGAATACAATTTATTAAATATAACTTTTGTTATACTTTTTTTTTCATTACATAAAAATATTTATATGTCAAAGGACCAAACTCTGGCATCTTTAACTACTGATACCCAGTGCTAACATTGGGTACAGAAATATGAAAAACTTTTATTTATCATATGTGGTCACATTTTGTGAAAATTTGTATTTTTACATAACGACTGTAAATTGTGATTTAAACAATGAGTAATAAACATTTGAGTTGTGATGGCAGTGGGTGGGGGGTGGGGTGTGGGCATATAGAAACATTTATGAAAAGTGGCAATTTTTTTCAACAATGATAAAAAAAAGCTGCATGATCCGTCTCTGAGTAAATCATATATGATACATCTGTGAAATCTCTCAATCCAAATACATATAATGTCGTAATATCTGACAAAATCTAGAAAAACAGGGATTAAATTTTTTTTTTCTTTTTAGCAAAGACCCTCTCAGCCAAATCCATAACTAATATTAATCAAATCATGGACAATGATTAGACGTTTCTCATTTTAACTTTTTAACTTTTTTTTATTATAATATTTGTGTATTCGTAACGTCATGCCATGAGTCTAGCACACCTTTTCCCCTAATACATCCATGGTATACTAAAGTACTACGATAGATAGACACCTATAGTAGTGATTCAAGCTTAATAGATAACTCCAGCTATGTCAGATGTAGAGCCACTCGCACTGGAACGCGGACCATGTCATTACCATGGAGTATTGGCCCACTGGTGGAGGCATGGTCTGAGATTTATTATGAAATGCATATAGTGATACACATAATATGTCGCTTGCAAAAATTTGACATGTGACGATACCTAACTCGCGTAGAGTAGGGACGGTATGTTATATATCCCCCTATTTAATGCATATTCTGGTCATTCCACTTTCTACATGGCAAGTTCAATTTAATGTGCTTCTCCACAGAGACACTCGGACAGTAAGTGAGTAATGGCGATGCAATGACCCCAACTTACCCACGACAACATACTCCATTGCAGCGAATACCCACAATCCTACCTAATCATGTATGTAAATATTATGTTAAGTAGATTATAATGACAAATACTCGATCACGTGATTAACATGTGACGCGTTCTGCACACTCTCATTGGAAAGCTTCCTCTGCCTGGTATAGGACAGCGAGGGTTGTCGTTTTCCTATTCGTTGGCACTGTATCCTTACATTTACAGCCAATCAGATCATCTTCTTTTACCTGTAAGTCACTAATTTTCCTTCTCTTGGTCGAAATATTGTCCACTCAGCTGTCGAGCGGGAGATTCGTGTCTGGGAGGAGTGAAAATGACCTGGTTGTGGGAATTTCATTGGAAAATGTCATACACGATTCTCGGCGGAGAGCCCCTATCTTGGCTTTGTCTGCCATGACGCTAACACAGCGTCTTTTGTCGATCAATTCTCGTTTCGGTAGTTTCCGTGTCCATTCACTAAATTGTTCAGATCCCAGTACGTTTTATATCGAGTTATGACCATTATAGGTCTAAACGTGTAGACAAAAGTTAAGAAGTGTAGATTTTGAGAAAGATTTGTATGTATGTATCTCTTGACAGCGTCTGATTCATATCATGTACATCGTATGTGGACTGGTTCACTGATGTGTGTTGCATATTGTAGGGCTTCGTTTACGGTTTAGTACATTGTCCATGCCATGCTAAATACCGATTCACAAAATTTGTTGCTTTTAGTTGCTTGACTAACAACACATTTTTTTTTAAAATCTACGTTGTTATGATCGCTTGCATTAGAGGGGAAAATATTTACCTTTTAAAGTTTAATTGTTATTGATTGCACAATGTATAAACTTGCGACATTGCATATTCATGACCACAAATTTGATCAACCTGACAATCCTAACCTCGTAGAAGACTAGAAGTGTCACTATGTGTAAATTTGAATTCACTGTAAGACCAATACTAGGTACTCTGGAAATTATCCATACATATGTGACATATGAAATAATAACATTTTTATCCAATTTTTTATGTTTGTTTTGTATTTATTTTCATGCAGTATAGATAATATCTAGAGCTTTAACAATACATTTGTAAGCCCACTTTATAGGTTGGTAGTCCTGCCTGCAGACAGGTAAGTTAGGACTTGATTCCGACATTGCCCCATTTCCTTCCTGATTCTGACATTGCATGTTTCCCAATCCTTCTGTTCTCTCAAGTAAACAATTTTTCTTTTTTTTCTTGTATAAATGGGACATTGTCAGGATCGAGTCTTAACATGTACTGTCTGTAACCAGGACTAGTAATTAACATGATTGTAAAGTGTTTTTTTAATCATACATATTAGACAGAGTCCAAGACATTGGAGAGAATCTAATGTCTATGTTGGAATGAAGTGGTTATAAAGGACAGAAAAGGTGTCTGTTTATTCAAAATTAGAGAGAGTAAATTCCTTGCTTACTGACCAAATTGAAGACCAAAAACAGTTCGAAAACATTGGTTTTAGCATATGGCAAGGAAGTGTTAATATTTATCACTGTGTCAGTGATGTAGATAATAGTTTGAATAGATGGTCACCAAATACTTATTAAAGGGACATGTGTCAATCTCAGGTCATCATTGCATTAATTTTATCTTAAAAACCTAGAGTTTATAATCCTAATCTGAAGTTGGCCTGTATCAGTGTGCCCTCTAATGATAGCCAAATTTTGTTGTTGCGAGTCAAAAATGATAAAAACTGGCATTTCTTGTGAGTCACCACGACATAGTATGAGATAGGGGAATACCAATTTTTGATACGTCACTAGAAATTACATGAGTCAGTGGCACATCAAATTGGCTTAGAGGGCACACTGGCCTTTATTTACATTTGTATAAAATGTTATCTTGACCAAAACCTGTTTTTATTGCAAAAAGACTGTTTGGTCATGAGTAATCACATTGACTTGAATAAGTCTTGTTTGAAGCATAAAATTTATGTTTCCATAGAAACCATGGAATGGTGAAGTAGAAGAACTTATCTTTATTGGACATATTGTGGTTTGGAAATGCAAGCTCTTAACATTGTTATTACTGTTTCAGGTTGAGAACAAGGTAAAAAAAAATGGAGAACACTTCCGTGGCACAGACGATCAATACTGATCAAATAGCCATACAAACTATACAACAGCCCACAAATGCTACACAACAAACCACACAAGTTAGTCAGGCAGGACAAGGCCAGTTATTACCACAGGTAAGATTTACATTTAAGGGGCATAAGCTGAATTAATATGTTGTAGGGTAATTTTTGCTGCGTGTCCGAAAGATACAGTATTCTATTTCCTGAAGCATCTCTAGCAGGTAGCTGAATTCAAATCAGTGCAGTCTGAACAATCTGATGACATAATGTTTTGTACATATCAAAACAATGTGAAGGAAATCCCTGTGCTATGGAATGAATAGTTCTAACAATGCCATAAGACATTGTAATGTCCTAGAAGTTATGCATTAACATTAACTACAACTAACAAGGCTCGAAATTAACTTTTTTTCTTCGGTAGTCGAGGTGGCTACCAATTTCAGAAAGTGGTAGCCCAAGAATTGTGACCTGTAGTCCCATATTCATGAACTGAAAACAGATTTCCTCTATTGGAAATTCATGTGTTATTAAAATACTTTCATGTCCATAAATCTTCCACCTTCATCACATAATGAGTGGTAGCCAGAGTGGGCTACCAGCTGAAAATTATGGTAGCCCCATGACAAGAATTCGTAGTCTGTGGGTATGGGACTACTGTTAATTTCGATCCCTGACTAGAATAATTTGATTGAAGTTATGTAATTACTTTCAGTTGAGTAAGAACAGTCTATAAAGTCAGCTTGTACCACTGAAAATGGCAATACCTGTTAATATAGGATTCTTTGTAGTTAATATATATTATTCTCCAATATTTTGCTTCCTTCAGCCAAGGAAAATATGAGTGACCTAAGGGGTCTTGTCACTACGAGTTGGTAGACGATTAGTGACAACCCTCAGGTATTTTCCAGCTGAATGAAGAAAAACCTTCTGAATAACATAATTATACCAGTACCAGTAATATCGAAGAAAAATTGGGGAAAGTAATGTACATTTCGAAAGTTTTGACTCATATTTCGAACACTAGATGGCATAGTAGCAGATATACCCTGTCAATGTCATCATTTATCCCTGCCATATTTATATCAATGTATTTTTAGGTGATTCAGGTTGGGTCAGGAGGCCAAATTATCCAGACAGCTAATGGGCAGCAAATCATGGTTCAAGTACCACAACAACAGTTACAGTCAGTACAGCCAGGTCAAACTACAATACAAATACCAGTATCAGGAAACCAAGTACAACAGGTGAGTGTCAAAGGTCATAGGTCATAGGTCAAACTACAATACAAGAACCCAAGTACAACAGGCGAGTGTAAAAGGTCATAGGTCAAACTATCGTACATCTCAGTAGTAGTACCAACAATGTCAGAAGTGAGAGCCTATCATACATGTCAGGTCCATAGACGATGGAGTTCACTTCAAGGCCTGGGATTCTGGTCATGATTGTGAACCTAAATTTGGAATCAAGATGAAAGTGGAATCACATATTCGATTCAAAACATGTATTTTCACTCAAGTAAAATTGTATAAACTTAGTTTGTGCCAAGTTGATGGATGACCATCTGTTTCTTTTCAGTTTCAAGTTGTACAACCACAACAAATCCAAGTTCAACCTGGTCAACAAGTTCAACAAATCCAAGGACAACAAAACCAGCCACAGCAGATAATTATACAGCAACCAGCACAGCAGACAGGACAGACTGCACAGTTGCAACAACTAGTGATGCAGGATGGACAGACAATTCTATATCAACCGGTACAGACAGCAGCAGAAACTAACACACAACAAACAGCTGTTGTACAACAAAATCAGATACAACAAACAGCAGCATGTAAGTATAATAAGTATAAGATAAATCAATCCAGTGTATTCAGTACCATAGATCATAGGTCTTACAGGTAAGCATTCTCATAGACTGTCGACAGTCGCTTGCGCCTTTTTCCCCTAGTTTTATCTAAACTTAAGTCATTGCCGCGCTCCGATCCGGTGCAATACTACTATAATTGCATACTGATATCGAGCTCGGGCCTTTGGTCCTCAATATCAGTATGCGATTTTACTCTGCGATTATAGTAGTGTTGCGCCGGATTGGAGTTTAGATAAGATGTAGGAAAAAAGGCGTGAGCGACTGTCGACAGTCTAGCATTCTCACAAATCAGAGCTGATATTTCATCCGAGACAGTGCGTTTTGGATGGTGCTGTAAAAAGACTGTGGTGTACAATGATGACAAGTAAGTAGTTTAACATTCGTAGGCATTATCATAGCCTGTATGCTCACACATCGCTCAACACCTTTGGATAGAGAAGGCTGGTGAGGGCAGAACGACATACTGTATCTTATATAGTCCATTATGACACAACAAATGTAGCAAATGATTATAGTGGTCTGACCACAATAACAAGTTTTCATTCTATGTATATATCACAATTTGCAATACACTGTAAATGAATACTAAATATAACCCAAAAAATGAAGCTTTTTTTTAAGAATTTTTTTTGTCTGATTATTTTCAGCTAATATACTCCAAGTTCAAAGTACACAGGCAGCAACACCAGCTACTCCGTCAACAGTTATGACAGTACCAGTGGCAGGTAGTTCATCGGGATCAATGGTTATGGTAAGTATTAGTTTGTAGTGTAGTTAACAACAATACACCAACCAACAAACAAACAAACATACTACAACACATCTGCAAACACCCCTCAGCCCCTCCAACTGACAACAAAATTGGTGTACAAGCATTCAGCCCATAGAAATAACTTCAGATTGAAATGCAGTAAGTGTGTCATTTCTCTGGGCTTTGTATATGTACATGTGCTACCTGATTTGTGCTTGAGGGTGTAATACTAATCCTACTAAATGTTTTATTTTTTGTGCTGTTTTTAATTCAATAATATAAATGCACCTGCATTCATTCTCCCTTCAGTACATGCAGTGTAGTTCTATTTTTGAGTTTTTTTATTGTTATTTAATATACCCACATTTTCATGCTAGCATTCTGTAGAACTTTATAAGCACTATGAGGTATTTGACAAAGCAACTAAGGTCTTCAAAGAAACAGTTTTTATACCTGTGCAGTAGAACTACAGCCTGAACTGCTTTTACTCTCTATTGCAAGATGGTGCCTGGATCAGGGGGAGTGCCAACAATGCAGAGAATACCCCTTCCCGGTGCAGAATTGTTGGAAGAAGAGCCATTATATGTAAATGCCAAACAGTATCATAGAATTTTAAAAAGACGCCAAGCAAGAGCTAAACTTGAAGCTGAAGGGAAAATTCCAAAGGAGAGAAAGGTAATATGTGCTATGTACTCTGTGTGTGTGTCTCTGTGTCTGTCTGTATGTGTCTGTGTATGTATGTGTCTGTCTGTGTCTGTCTGTCTGTGTGTGTGTGTGTGTACATGTTTAAGTGAGTGAAATATTTCCAAAACAAAGTTATGATATCATGAATTTCAGTTCTATATTATTATAATCAGAAAAGGATAGCCTCAATAATCATATAAAGTAAGTTATGTGATTATGATTAGGTAGTGCTCAAATGGATGGTGCAAAATAAACATCATCTTATGAAGAACTGTTATCTCCTTCATAAGATACTAAGGATAAATTTAAAGTGAGAGTGAGAATAAGACTAGATGTAGTTAGTCTGGATAATGTACTGCCCATTTCAAATTAATGTCCACTGGCTCTGTTTGATACAACCACGCAGATTCAGAAATTGCTACTTGAAGAGCAAGATTGCAATTTTGTGCTACATTTTGTCTAAATGAAATAAACCATTTGAATAAATTACAACTAGATACAGAGTTGCAGGTGCCAGTATTTTGATGTCTGCATGGTGGTACGTTAGTTCCTTTTACGTAGACAAAATTTTGAGAAGTAATTGTGAATCCAAAGTCTATGAACTAAACTATTTTATAGTCGTTATGATACAGTTCCAACTTTTCTCAATATATGTTGGTCATTCATTGTTAATTCATTCTTATTATCTTAATATTTGCTGTCATTTATGCATTTACTTTGAATAAGGGCCTACAGGTAACTGTCCTGTAAAGAGACTATACAACTACCATACATGCTGTATCCTCTTCAGAAAATGTGTTTATTTTTAAGCACTGCTTGATTTGTATATATCAACAGAAATATCTGCATGAGTCCAGACATCGGCATGCTATGAATCGTATCCGTGGTGATGGTGGAAGATTCCATTCAGGTTCAAGAATGGGGGAGGATGATCTTGATGGAAGTGGTACTTCACAGGTAATAAATTTGTCTTATGTTAAACACAACTGATCTGAGGTACAAAATGTATAAACAGGGATAGTTATAAAGTAGTAAACATTCAAGAAATTGATATATTATTACCCAGCAACTGACATACATGTACCACCATAAAATGATGGTGTATTAGTGGGCATTAGGTGACAGATTTGCATGTCCATAAAACTTAACACATTAACTGTGATGTGCCACAGTGTAAGAACATCTTGGATAATTTGTTGAGTGCATGAAGCAGAAATATTTGCTGTCATCACATGGTCAACACATGTGATCAGATAAATGTTAGATAGTATACCCAGTATACCAAATAAGAAAGTTGATGTGGGTGGGTGGGTGGGTGGGTGGGTGGGTGGGGGGGACATGCATACATGTGTACAGCACCGTGTGAAACATCCTGCCTCTGGAGCTATTCTATAGTAACCTAGTTTGTTTCTTTTGGACAAAATTGAAAACTCTTCTGTTATCAATATGTTTGGTATAAACTGTAATCTGAGAGAGTGACTAGACTGTTTTATTAGATATGAATGCTTTATTAATTAACTGATTTGCTTTTATTAGATGCTAATTCTTGATTAATTGATTGATTGATTGATTGATTGATTGATTGATTGATTGATGCACATGTAATCCATTAGCTGCACTTTTGGTTCCATCATTCATCATCTCACTATTATTAGTAGGTTTCAAATAAAAATAAAATTTATATTATGAACTTCATATTTTTCTGGTGTTTATCTTTTTTTTTACAGAATGGAACATCTGTTGATCCAACAACAGGACTTCAGCTACCATTAGAAGTTGGTAGTGATGGATCAATAATGTCAACCCAGGTGTTAATGGAACAGCATGATTTAGTTCATGTCCAAACCCCAGAAGGATCACAGAATGGAGACCACTAACAATAAATACTTTGTATTGTATAAAGTTGTTACTAGGCATACTATTTAAAGTAGTATTTCTTATTGCTGTATTTGAAACATGACACATCTCATTTGATTGGTTGAGACACGGTGACCCTGTCATCTGATTGGCTGGAACAGTAATCAGCTGTGAAGACAATAATAAATCCATGAGGTCAATATTAATCCTAAGGGTTAATAATCCTCAAATGGGTCATTTTTTTTCTGATTGGCTGAAGTGCATTATCAACTGTGAGGTCAATATTATGTGTCAGAGGTCAATATTGACTTTAAGGGATCACTACACTTCTAGTGGGCAATATTATTGTTTGATTGACTGAAGCCTATTATGATCCGTGAAGTCAATAACACATCAAAGAAGTAACTATTGACTTTTAGGGGTGACTACACTTCTGGTGGGTAATATTGCTGTTTAATATCTGTAAAGTTAATAACACGTCAAAGACTTGAAAAGGGTTAATATTGATGTTAAGAGGTCAGTATATCCCTCAGGTAGGCAATATAGAGTATAAACACCCCAGACTAACTCTTCCAAGAGTCAGGCGTTGAATCAACATCTATGCAGCAGCAAGAATAGGAATGTTGTGGTGTGTTCTCACTTGTGTGTTTGACTCGTTGAACTTTGACATTTGTTGAACTTTAAACTTTGACATTTGTTGAACTTTAACTTTGACTTTGTTGAACTTAACTTAGACAGATCATTCCTGCTTATTTAAATGCATCTCTATTTTATAATCTTAATTTTATCCGATGAAACATTTCATGAATTTTGCTGAATTTTTCCAGCAACGCGTCTGAGATTATAGAAAGATGCCGTATGTTAGGTTGTTGTCATGCAATGTTTTTATGTGAAAGCTGTACTGCCAATGAGTGTTTGTTTTTTGCTATCAAAATTTTTGATTAATTGTAATATTGTATATTGTGTTTTAGATTAATTAGCTATCAGATATCTACCAATCACTAGGATTATTTTGATATGTACTGCAGTGGCAACTATGGTTTCGGCTTACTAAGATATAAAGTGAACTATTGTTATTCGATGTGATAGATTACGCCAGTGGGTGATGCATGTAGCACACCTCTGTTGTGCAGATATAATTACCCTGTAATCAAGATAAAGGGTGGCCACTTGATAAAAAACTAGCTATCAGAAATTCCACCATAGTGAGAGCCCCAGCGGCGGTATCAGTGGCCAGCTCTGGTAGGGGTGTGTGGCCAGTGCTGGAAACCCCAGGCCCCATTTTAGACACACTTTGACCAAAAACCAATACTGTACCCATTTTAGACCATTACAGGTTTCTAAAAGATGAAAGTTTAGACCAAACTACATTTTTCTTAGGAGGCAACATTTTGGGGCAATTAATGGCAATTATGATTTGGTAAAGGACAATGGACCACATTTTTGACCAAGCAAAATAAAAATAATGCAAAGTGGACCCCATTTTTTAAACTCTTCAGCTCGAAAAAATCAGACCCCCATTTTAGACCAAAGGGCTAGAAAATGCACCCCAAAGGGCAGCACAAATACATATACATGTACTCATACGGGGAGTAGCCACCCCCGGGCTGAGAGTATTATTAAACCAAAGTCCATTCAGTAGCTGTTATACCAACATGTCACAGCAATAGTCTTAGTTTGTGTCTATCTTAGTAAGTAAGCTGAAGCTTCATTTGCCGCTGTCATAACTTAAAACTCACCCTTCAACAGCAATTTTCTTTTCCATTTTTTAGCTGAAAGTATCAATTTTCTAAGTTAAAGCCCTCATAGCTGTAGGTTCTCACTATTTTCAGTCCAAGTTTGTCACCTTTTAACAGTCCTTCTGATTAGCCAAATTACCACAGTATTGTTGATGGTACAATGTACATTGGTTTGATGTCCATGTGTAAACAGATACATTCTAGTTACAGCTACATAGAGTTTTATTTTGGGATTGATGCAATATAACATATTAGATGTATTAAGAGTTGTACAATGTGCAGTTAACAGGATAGTGGTTTGTACAATGATGCTTACTGCCTTTTAAAATTAAACAATTTTCGAGAGCACTCAAATTTGGTTGATCAAATTGACATTATTGTCTTCCTCGTCATATGGATTAGTTACAGAATCGGTACCCATAAGTGTCATTGCATCAAATTGATTTTACATTCACATTGTGGAGTCCATCAAATCATTTAAGAAGTGTTCTGGGTAGATGCCAAATTCCCATCAAGGAATGTTATTTGGGTAAAATCCTGACTGTCAAGAAAACTCCAATCTCTTCTCAGTTAAAAACAGTAATAAAATGTAGGGTCGCCATACAAACTTTTTAAATAGAGGTCAAAATGATATCAAATTTAGTCATTTTAGAATCCAATATGGCCGCCAACTACTTTGTTTAAGTCTCAAAATGTCATCATTTAAAAATCCAATATGGCCGCCATGTCAAAGTCATCATTTTAGATTCCAATATGGCCACTGACTACTGTGTTAAACTCTATGGTAACATAAAAGATTGATGATTTTCTTGAAAACAAGACAGTGATCTGCTAAATGCTTTTATATTATTTCAAAAGGACCAGGAATAAGCTTTTTTATGGCAAAGTTTGGAGAGAATCAAAGAAGTTTGATTTTCAGGGAAATTTTCCCTTTAGGCGCATTCTACCTTAAGAAACCCCTAAAAAAAGTAGTCATGCACAATAATTATTTTCCCACTTCATGGCAGCATTATTTTCCCCCCAAACGTGCTTCACAACAGTAAATGTTAGATTTTTGCAAAGACATTATTTATATGATGCAAAGAATTCAGAATTTTTAAAAGGGAGAGATTACTACTATAGTAAGAAAGAGAGCAGTTACATAGTTTTGATACTTCACACCTAAATGTTAAAATTAAAAAAAAAAAGATATAGAAAAAAGAATAAAACCACAATAAAAATACTTAAAACATATGTATAAACTTCAAAAAAAAAAAGTTAATTATGAAGTGTGAACATAGATTTTTTATTTATATTATATTTTTCAGTTTAAATCTTCAAGATGACTTCATAATAGTTTGATTTTGTTATCACTTGCTGTTCCTTGTGTCAACTTACTTTTAAAAATTTCATGTCCAGACAGCATCTCCTTGATGGCTTATTTGTACACATGATTTCGTAAGCATCGCGGGTTCAGCTTACAGGATCAGATCTAAGCCTTTTTCTGCAACATTTTTTGTGTCGTGTGAAGAATTAATTTTTGTACTTAAAGCTGTCTGATCATAACTTGTAAACATGAGATCTGTGGTATAACTGTCAGGCAGGCAAACAAAATAAATGATTTGATAAGGTACTTTATGGGTGCACCCAAAAGTACTACTGACATCAGGGTTGTAGTAACACTTCGTTTGACTCATGGACTTGTAGAAGCTATATTGATATGTTATGCTCTTTTCAAATACAAGATGGATTTTATGTAACTATTTAAAGTTTAGAAAAATTGTGTCTTGAGTTGGCCTATGTCCCTTTAATGTTATACTTTGGAAAACATTTCCAAAAGTTTGTAGAACCATGTCTGTCAAACAGAGTAGAGAGAAGTCGGGTAGAGTGTAAGACCTTGACTGACAGAGTAGAGAGAAGTCTGGTAGAGTGTAGGGCCTTGCATGTCACAACATCGTAGAGAGATGTCTGGTAGAGTGTAGGGCCTTGCATGTCACAACATCGTAGAGAAGTCTGGTAGAGTGTAGGGCCTTGACTGTCACAGCAGAGTAGAGAAGTCTGGTAGAGTGTAGGGCCTGAATGTTACGACAGAGTAGAGAGATGTCTAGTTGATTGTATAACCATGACAACAGAGTAGCAATAAGTCTGGTAGTGTGTCTTACATTCAAGAATTCTATTAGATAATAATCTACTCATCAGCTAAAGAATCGTACAACAAATTAGTATCCACACATTTCAATATGACACATTTGACCTTGAAGGTTAAGGTCAAGGTCAACTGGGAAGTATTCCACTGAATGGTCGACTTACGATGTGTAGTGTTGTTTCCAAAACGGTTGTTGTATTTAGCTAGAAAAGGTTAAATACTCTACATTTAGTAGTTTACTGACATTTAACAATAAATTATGAAATGTTCCTGTTTAAAACAGCGATAGTTTGTATGCTGTAGTAGTTTTGAATATATCGGTACTGTGCTATTTGGCTACAAGAAAAGAAGTTTTGTATGCAGTATTTTACTTGCATGTAATAGTAAACAAATTACAATAGTTCCCTGTTCCAAACAGTAATGTTTGTAAAATATTTTACGCCATTTAGCAATTTTTAGGAGTTTCCTGTTTATTGGTTTGTAAGTAATTATTTTGTGTTGACCTCCGTGTTTGATTTTGAAATTTTGCAAGAAATTCTTCTCAAACAGTAAATTCTGCATACAAAGTTCTATCTACAATAAACTACCATAGATAGTTTAAGAACACCAACCTCTACCTGGTGAATCAGAAAACGACAGTACAATTCATCCAAATGATATAGGACAGCATCATTATAGCAAATTGTTTGTATTTTTTGACAGTTGTCTTTTATTTCTATGTGTATTTGTTTTGGGGTTCACGGTTATTTGTGTTCGTCACCTGTGTTGACTACCTGACTCATATCAAAGTTAAATAATTAAAAATAAATACGAGAACACAACTACAGGGCTGGAATTACATATGCTTATATCCCTATCGCAGTGTATTCCGGTTCCACAGTAAATTTGTTATTTGAAAATTGTGACATTTGCCATCCTGATAAGGATCATTACATTGACCAGGGCAGATCAAAAACTATTTACTAAATTGAACTGATTGTGTTAAAACCTACATGTAATTCAACAATTGGTGGATATTTTTAGCCCTGATAAACTTTTTGTGTCCTGTATGTTGTTGGAAAACCAGTTCACCCAAAGAGTGTTAATTCTCAAGATTCATTTTCAAAGCAAGCTATTAATAGTTGTATGATCTGTATATTGCGTAAACAGGGTTCGCACGGTCCTGGAAAACCCTGGAATTTCAAACAAAAACAAAAACCTGGAAAACCCTGGAAATATGCTCCCAACCCCTGGAAATCTTTAATAAACTACTTGTAATTATTTCAGCTAGCATTTGTATCAGTATTCAAAAATGTTCACTAATATTATTTTTCTAACTTATCGAAATATTTTTAACTCTTAAAAACTATTTAACATGTGACTTTTCTTGATCTAGTTCTGTGTGTCTTTACTTAACTGTGTAATGTGTTATCAGTCTTTTTCTGAACAAATGTTCACCAGAATAAAGGTATTTAATATACATGACTGAATTCAATGTCTCTGTTTACATTATTAATACTACTACGGAAACCATGCTATCATCAAACTAAGATGGACCTAAACTACAAGTAGTGTTGTGTGTGGTAGCTTACACAAGCAGGAAATACCTGTGCCTTGGTTATGTGGATATAATTGCTCTGTAAGGTCTTGGCAAACAATAGTTTGGTTCCAGTTACCTACCCCACCTAGTTTTTCACTATCAACCCCAAACTTTTTTTCAAGAAAAAAATAATAAAATTGCAAAAATTGTTAAGTCTCGCAAGGAATAGTGGGTACGGAAACTGACATTTAAAAAAGACAATATAAAACTGTTCTTCCAGTCTGCAATGGCTGTACATCTGATGAGAAGAAATCAATAACATGGAAGACCATTTGGAAAACATTAAACTACCTGAACTAGACACTAAAATTGAGCGTAATTGGAACCACACAATTTTTGTTTTTTTGGGGCCTAATCAAGATAGTGAAACAGGGTATTATATGTGTGCTGCCACTTGAGGAAAACATGGTATCAGAAACATTACCCTACAGTGAGTGGAATTGTGTTGATGTACATTACAATGTAAAACTTTATCAACATGCTGCAACCATAATAGGGTAAGTTTGTGTCTGTTGATTGCCTATGGATGTTTCTAGAGAAGTTGAATGTTACAACAGCAATATAAACAAACATGTCATCTAGAAATTGTAGGTGCACTGAAGTAATGTGCAGTCCTTACACAGCAATTTTGCTAGTCTGTTCACATTATTTTATTCCTCGAAAGAGTGATATACCATGCACAAGCCAAATATAGACTATATACTCTGGTTGTTCTACATCACAACAACGTGCATCTATGTCACGACAACACGTGTTTACATCACTGGTTCTGCCGTGTTCAAAATATTAGTCAAAATATTCAAAATTACTTTGATATTACTGGCACTGATATAATTATGTTATTCTCCAATATTTGTCTTCATTTACCCAGAAAATACTTGTGAACTAAGGGTTGTCAGTGACAAAGGCCCCTTAGGTCATTCATATTTTCCTTGGTTGTTACAAAGAAAAATATTGGGGGATAACATCTAAGCAGTGGAAGAGAGACTACAAAATGATTGCAGATTTCATTTAGGAAATACAGAGTCAATAAAACAAGACAACAGATAATTTCTGTATAGATTGTTTATTTTTACTTTCAAAGTATACACTATTATTTACAGGTGATTGTAAAGTTCTGATTCAACGAACACCTTCACCATTATACCACATATCCCATGGTCCTCTGCTCTATACAACTACAGTTGCAAGGAATATTCCCATAATGCATTGTCAAAAGTTATGACATTCTGTGACATTTGACCTTGGGAGCTGACTTTCTCTGTGAGTCTTGCTGGCCCCAATCATAGACTCTCAATAGATATCAGTTAATATTTTCACACTTATTTGTCTATTAATGTTACAAAGAAATGAATGCATTTCTGCAGGAATAAACTTTACTAGATAGACAGCTATTACAAATCCAAATATATGTGTGTGTGAAGCCCCTACCCAGCACAGGAATAACTTTAACCAGAAGTGTGGTCAAAATGCAATGTTATCAAACTTCTGACTAATGTTATTTCTATGGTTTCACACACAGTGAGATTCACAAATGATGTATAGCCCTTCTTTTCACCATGATTGTTACATTTGAGAGAAAATGAGACTCAATGCACAAGTTTTGCAGATTAGTTTTGTTAAAGAAATCTTTGACATATTCCTATGAACAAACTCAAAGAAGTTGACATAAGAAAAAGTATTGACACCTCCGTGAATCAATAATCAACCATTTCAGTGATTGTTGTAGTGTAACTATTTACACAAATTTATTTGAGGCTTCGGTTTACCAAGATAGGACACAAACTAAAACCATTATGGAAACATGTTGACCTACAGGACATTGGTTGGGTGGCTCTCTCTGAAAGCTGGTTCCACTTGTACTGTACTGTTTTGGGACTTCCAATGTTTACACTATCTTGATCACAGGGTGATTAAAAGGCACCACTAGCACCTACTGTACTTGTGCAGTCTACCACATTGAACAAAAGTAGTTTTAGTTTGTGTCTATCTTACTAAACTGAAGCTTTGATTACCATAGTCGAGTCATATCACCAAGTTACATGATTATCAAAAATCTTCATGATCTATTTAAATTGCTGCATTATTATAGTTGTATTGCTTGTTTTCTTAGTACATCAACAAATTGTCAAAATGTCCATGTAAATTACTATTTTATTCTCTAAACATCTCCAGTTTAATCTGTTTACTCCTAAACACTTCTGGATCAATCACTTTTCTTTCTAACTTTGCCAAAACAATATGGATAAAAATCTGAGGGAGGAGAGGTTGAGATTCAATATGCTGTATTCCAAACTGCTCTTCTGTCACATTCTTACTGTATTTACAATGTTATCTTTTATATAGTACTTTCCCACTCAAAGCACTTTACAATTACTACCCCTGGCACAGATCTACACTGGGCACAACAGCCCTTTATATTTCCTCAACTCCTTGGAAGCCATTGCAGCCTCTATAAGCACATAAGATTAAAGCATACACATTGCAACCTCTATCCTACCAGGTCCCCAATTACCGGGGATTACAGCTGGGTTGACTCGGGCACAGTCATTGT
Organism: Glandiceps talaboti; assembly: GCF_964340395.1. NCBI lineage: Eukaryota > Metazoa > Hemichordata > Enteropneusta > Spengelidae > Glandiceps > Glandiceps talaboti. The sequence continues at coordinate 18,423,381 of NC_135565.1, read as the reverse complement.
CCAAATCTTGCCAAGGACTTTAGCCTTTCAGAAACTAAATGGCAGCAGCAGGGTAAAACCTGTAACTTGCAGATTCCAAGCCATACTCTAACCATTCGACGATCATGACTCCATAACTGACGCAAACTTTACATTTACATATATAACTTACAAGTGAGATTCTTAAGATATTGGATATTTTTGATGACTCACTTTAAATCAAATATTAATTTCTATTTGGCTTTTCCCTCTACACCAAAATTATTATACATACAACAGTCAAAGGTCAAAGTTCAAAATCAAATAAGAGGTCACTCAATATCAATATTTGATCAATACCCTAAACACAAAAGAAAAACCATTTTTTTTCAACATAAAAAAAGATGTCAATTTTTGCAGATTCTGTTCATCATGCAAATAAATGGTTGTTTTCTTTTAAGTTTTCTAAAAAATCAAACAAAATAGTTGAAAAAATAATAAAATAATCCAGATGTTTGTGTACTCAATTACAACAGTTCATATCTGAATATAACATTCTATAAAGTAAATATATCAGGTGTTATATTTTCCATTTTTGCTGACCTTTAAACTTTGACACGGGGTCATGAAAATAATGAGCATTTCGTCACCAGTTTTCTTCGTTTTGTCTGTCTACGTTCTAATCATGATTTAGACAATTCAATGATTGTAAAGTACTCTTTAAATGATAAAAATATATTACTCTGTCTATATTTGTAATTTTACAACGGTCAACTTTTAAGTCTAGTCCTGGATACATAAAGCAAGATATATAGAGGAATTATTAAATAGCATACATATATAGCATGAAACTCAAACTAATGTAAAGTTCTAGTTGAAAATTTATAGCATATGAAATAATGGAGGATGATAATGGATTTATTACACAGTAATGTCTGTGGTGAAGGGTGATTACTGATTTAACACATACTAAATGTCATTGGTGGAAGGTACTAATTGGCTTATCACACTCAGTTCTGTGATTTATCACATATGACTGTCCGTGGTGTAGGGTAATAACTGATTTAACACATACTAGTGCATGTGGTGGAGTGTAATAATTGGCTTATCACACTATAATTTCAGTTTTGAGATTTATCACACACTGATGACAGTGGTCAAGAGTGATAACTGATTTATCACATTTATGTCAGTAGTGGTGGGTAATAATCAACTTACATGTGATGGATAGCAATAAGTGATTTATCACATACCAATATTAGTTTTGAAGGGAAATAACTGATTTATTACACACTAATGTCAGAGGTTGAGAACATATAAGGCAACATTTAGACCACAGTGCCATAGAAAAACTTACACTTTTGGCCACATGAAGGAATTACATACAATGTGTGATTAAGTGGTATGATAAACCAGTCATCACCATTCACCACTGACATAGGTACATGAAAATCATTTCTCCACAAGCAATCGCATTTAAGTTGAATTTACACCTTCACAAAGAGGTTACGGTTTAAGACCTAGTCTACAGATTTTCCAGTCTACTGTATATCAGAAGGTACGAGCAGTTTTATAAGAGCTTCATTCCCAGTTAAGGTTTCCGATGGCTATGTCTTCCTCGTTGATATAACCCGAGAGATTGACTTCAGTTAGGAACTTATGTAGGCTCTGATTGTAGTCATGCTGAGCTTTGTCAGGTGTCAATCCAGCAAGTCCTAGTTCCTGTAATGATCCAATATTTATAGACGCAATGTTGTCGCCTGATTTACGTTTTGGTGTCGTCAGTACGAGAGGTTGCCCACATAAGTTTGGCAATTCCATGTTGCCATCTATTTCATCAATGTCTGCCAAATTCCCGGGCGATATGCCAAGACCTTCACCGGAGAAAATCCGCATTGGCGAAGTAAAAACTCCTCTGATTGGTGAAAATCCTAGGGCAAGTCTGGCATCAGGGGAGTCCACACCGCTGTCTACATTGTTTAAGGTTTTGAGGGGTGTGAAGCCAACAGGGGGTGAGAAGCCTAGGTTCATCAGCTCTTTATTTGGTGTAGATGTGATGTTTGGAGTCCCTTTGGGTGGTGTGGTCATCAGCGCTTTCATTTGTGGCATGTCCAGATCCCCAATAGATGCAAACATCTCTGATATGCTGAAATCAAAATCTATGTTTTCTTGTTGTTCTGTCTCCCTTTTCACTACTTTTTTAGATTTCTTTCCCCTCTTGTTGTGTCTGTTACCTAATATGATAGGTCGAGTTCTTTCCTTGGTGACGGACTGATGCATACTCTGTTCTGCCTCCGAGGGTTGTGACTCCATTCCTGAATCCAAACTACAGCCGACATCCATGATGAACTGAGAAGTATTACGTGAATCAGAGAATGACCTCATACTTGATTCGACCTTTAAACTTTGACCTTTAGGAGTAGTATTAATTTTAGGAGCAATTCTAACTCTTTTGGTATCTCCCTTCTTTGACCCTTCTCTTTTCCTTTTCCCTGGTTTTATCAGAGTGTTAATACTTGTTGAATTCTGAGTAGTACTGCTGGGAGTAGCCGGTAGCAATCTTGGAGGGATAGTAGGAGTGGTAGTAGTTGTTGTAATTGGCATAACTGGACTGAGCAAAGGTTGCGTGCTCCCAGCCGTTGTCTGGACAACCATCGGTATTGGGATGATAGCAAAGGACTGAGTTAGTCGAGGTAAGATGAGGGGATTTTTACTCTTGATGCCTACAAAAGACAAATGAAAAAGTGACGATGTATTATTTATAAAAGCATACTAAAAAGAGCGAAAACACTGAAGAGACTACTGTATGTAACATACATGTTTTTTTTTAAAAAAAGACTAAAATTATACCAGACTATATTACAGCTTATTGGAGATTATTGCATAAATCAAAGTACAGCAATCCAAAGTAGACAATTCTGTCCTGTATATCTTACCGGTTTTAGTCTTTTCTACATCATTGGAGGGAAGAATGACAGGTGAACATATCACTCCTTGAGGTGTCATCACAGTACTTGTTGGCCAGAAAGCTCGGTTCATTTGTAGGTTGTCATTAGGGTCCTGTTTTAATGTCCAGTGTGACGGTTTACCAGATTCTTGTGGCTTCTCCCTCACAAAGATATCATGTAGGGATAAATTATGTCTGATAGAATTCTGTCAAAACAACAAAGACAAAATCAACCTTTACTTTAGCTACAGCCATGTTTAATTCTCAATATCGGCCATATTTGATCTCCCACAATTCCTTGTGAGGTCAAAGGTCAAAGAATACTTAGAGAAGTCTAAGTACATACATATTCGTCAACAAAGACAGATTCAAAGTTGAGCAGCTTCCACATTTCAACCTTCATAATTATTTTTTCTGATTTTTGTTTTTTTCAATTACAAAGTCAAATTGCAAATGAAACTTGGAAAATGAAATAATCTGAATACATTATGTCTCACCTTCCAGCCAGATTTAGCCGTACTGAAATATGGAAAGGTTGTCTGTATCCAGTTATAGATTTCTTGTAATGTCATTCGTTTATCCGGTGTACTACTGATCGCAAACTGTATCATTGACATGTAGGAATAGGACGGACGTTGATGAGGACTCTCTTTGATTGGCTGAAATATAGAAATGTAATAAACAAAACAAAATTTTTAATACAACCAAGATCAAAGATGTATGGAAAGTACCAAATATTCTCCACAACATCGACATTATAAGTGAACTAACAGTCTATTTCTTTCTATTTGAAAACACCACTCAGTGTGAGTCTGTGTGCATATTTATGAGTGCATGAGGGTACATGTACATTGTAACTGCAAAGTGTTTCACAAAAGTAACAAAAGTTACAATCAATCAAGGTTACCAGAGCATATGAGTATGTGTGCATGTGCATGCGTGTGCACGCACATGTGTGTGTGTGTGTGTGCGTGCATGTGCATGCGTGCGTGTGTAGTCACCAATGCAAACACTGATGACCTTCACTAAACCATGGTTATACTTCCATGACTAAACCAATTAGAATCATTATCTACATCATGATTATCTACAATAAACTCACATTGTGGTCTGTAATCTGGTACAAAGTTCTTAGATTAACAGACTTTAATGAGTGCTATTAATAAGATAAAGTTTTTGATAATAAAAAATAAATCTACTGTGGTGAGCTGAGACTGACAGATCAGCCATTGTCGGGTTGTGATCTCCCTTTCCCCACACATTAGGGCAGGCTGATAAGCCCGACCAATGACATCATTACACTTCTAAAGTCTATAGTCTATAGTGTGGTGTATCCACATTAGATACCGGAATGTAACACCTGTATGCCCTAGCTCATTACGGTCAATGATATATTTAGTACAGTGATATCATATCAGATTATAACATGTTCTATCATGTTTTGTTATTTAATATTGGTAAACCTTCCAATTGTTGTTACTATGTAAATGTAATGGAGAATATAAATATATCGTTCAATATGACAGTACTACAATATAATTTCTTTAGAATGGTCAATTGGGAATGAACGTGACGTTCCAATCCGTTTCCATAAATAACCAATAAAATGGCGAAAACGTCACTTGGCATACAATATCACACAATCTATTTTGATGGCAGCACTGCTATTTTGTGCATGTAATATGTAATATGGCGACCATTCTGAAGTTATCCTGAACACAATGATGGCGACCAAAATGATTGACATGCGGCTTTGTTGTTAACATTACGCAAATGAGCTGACCCTGCAATAATGCATTATATGCCCTCGGTGCAAGGATTCGATCAGCACTCCACATATAACCCAATCTCAAGGCAATAATATATAATATCGTCTACAATTGGAACACACACACACAGCACATTACTTATTATATCGCAACTATAAATCTGTCTTACTAAACCATGCAGTACCTAATTTCAGATTGACTTGAGAGTGCAAAATTTGTATAAATTCTGAGGTGTGTACTTACCAGTCTTTTCTTAGAGGAGTGATTGGCTGGCATACTTATTTCTAGGTTGGGGTTAACACCCATGGTTCCCAACCAATTGATATTGGTTAGACTGTCATCCATGGCACTGCTCTGTGATTTAGTTACATTATTACCATAGTTACGATCTCTTGAAGCATTGGTCTCAGCTGCTGTTACTGTGAAAATGGAAAACACAAATAAATGAAGTAAAAATGTATTGTTGTGTACAAGCTCCTGTTGTCACCAGGAGCACCAACAATGAATCCTTCAGACTAACAATATATAGGTCTTTGTTTTTTTGTAATATACATATTATAAATTATTACAATTGTAAAATATAAATATTACATATTATATTTATACCTGAAATTACTCTTGATAACATAAATGCATTTATAAATGGATAAAATATAGAATCGTCATTATGTACATACATTCAGTGTTACCTCTAATGATAGTCAAATTTTGTTGTTGTGAGTCAAAATGAGAAAAACTAGGATTTTTTGCGAGTCACCATATAGTAAGAGATAGGGGAACACCAAATTTTGGTAAATCATTCAGTGCGCCAGTGGCACATCTAATTGGCTTAGAAGTTAGATGGCACACTGCATACAAGTAAATGTACAGTCAGCCTTCTGTCTATGTACATGTACTATGTAGGTAACAATGAATGATGAATCCTTGCTGAAGGCTTCAGTTTACTGACAATATATATATATATACCTGGTAATATATCACAATGAAATTTTGGCATACACTACACATGTATATAGTGATACTAAGTAAGACATGATGCTTATTCTTCTTCAACCTGGTTTCTCGCCAAAGCCTATTTGGCAACTGAACAAGGCACTAGTGACAAAACATCTACATATAAATGTAAAATGACTATATTCTGCATGTATTAGTTTAGTGTCAGATGCAAACTTTTTGACAATGTAACTACAAAACAACTGCACAGGACAACCTGTACATCATAAGTAACTTCATTACTTCCAACAAGGAAAATTTCATACCTTATTCTGGATACATTCATAATGATTCAATAGCAAAGAATTTATCTTCGCTGTGAAAACAAATACCACATGAACTTACTAGATGAGATCCTACATGTACATGTACCTCCAAGTTACCACGTTCGTGTTTATACTCAAAAAGTACTGGGGTACATGTTTTGTAAAAATCTAATGTACACAAAACATTTAACAGCTGATGTTTATTTTTAAGGACACAATTAAATTTTCTTCAAAATGAACCACTTTAGTACATTACATAATAGGTATGAATTGACAAACAATTAAACTTGGCAGCTGTTCAAGTGTGGTGCAGGGGTCTCTAACAATGACATCATTATTACCACTATCAGTGCAAAACAAAACAATAGCCTACTGATTCCCTCATCATAAATATGAATAGAGCATGATAAACAATCACTATTGAGAACTAATTTGCATATCTACACCTATGATGCCATCACTCACACCTTTTCAATGTTCTGTGATTTCACTACTTTACTATAGAAACCTGACTATAGAATAATAAGCAATCAGGTTTGGTTCACCCTATTTTAGGTAATACTATAGTTTAACCCTATTATTGCCAATACTGTGGTTGAGTTTACTCTAAGGTGAATGGGGATGAAGGGTAAAATTGTAGTACAGCTGTATCCATAGATCTATTATTATCTCAATAATAGATCCATGCTGTATCTGACTAATCTACTTACATTACTTTTGCTCATTAGTAGTCCATTTTCACTGATTATTAGACAAGACAGTAAAATATTCAATTCTTTAAGAAAACCTTACCTGTTGTACACGTCTTTGTATTTTTATGTGTGACTCTTGATACCGTGGAATTGGCTGACACTGGGAAAGACATTGAACTTGAACCTTTACAAGCCGAAACTTGTTTTGCATTGTCAGTTGTATTTGACATGATCTTTGACTTTGGAGATCTTTTAGACAACTGTTTTCGATCGCTCTGTAGGATTGACACTTTTTTTGCTTTGAAGATTGACTTTTCTTCATTTATGATTCTGGTGTCGGCTTCGTCTGTTTTTTCCAGTTTTATGTTTGTTGTTGATATAGTTTTCTTGGCCTGATTTGGAGGTTCAACATGCTTGACTTTTGGATGTCGAAGTATGATGACTTTGCGTACGTTTTTCTGGTCAATATTGGCTCTTTCAAGTAGCGTCTTCACACCCCTGTCACTTAGATCCACATATTCTCCACTCTTTAGTGTAACCCTTCCACTGATAACATCACTACCATTTGATAGAGGAATACCTGAATCTATATCATCATATGATTTGTCTATCTTTGTGTCTCGTGTGACAACGATGTAATTTCCGTGTTTCTGACGCACAAGTTGATGGCTGGTTGCCTTCTCATTGGCCATCCTGGGCAATCCTTCACCAAAACTTTACTGAAATCTTGTTTATGATCTATGAGTATTTTATGTTTTCACTTCACTTCATTGTTAACCTGTAAAAAAAAAGTAACAATGCAAAAACATTAAATGCCAGAGATCTTCTTTTTTTTCCCATCATGCATCCTCATAGACTGTAAGATATGTTGTGTTGTTCCACACTCACAGGCTACCTTTAGTAGGGTTGACCAATGAGTGAGGGCCTTACAGACTGTCACGATACATGGCTCTATGATGTCCAGCAAAGCCTATCAACTTTCAAATTTTAATACGATATATATTTTATTACCTGGTCAAAAAGAAAATATTACATCACAAACAGAAACTTACATATAGGAAGCAAAACTAATCAGATCAGATATCAGGAGTCAGAAAATAGCAATGCTATTCTGATCCCTGGAAACTGTAAAAATAATGGTACAAGTTTAGGGTGTAAATAAACACAAAATGTAGCTCTACCCTGAAACCCCTCCCCTCATCCCCCCTACACATATCTCTGAGAAGCAAAATAAAAGTACTGCATATATTAAACTAAAACTAATAAAATATTATGAAATATACTCTTTCAATAAATCTTAACATAATTGAAACAGCTGTAGCCAGTTCTCCTGTACAATTCCTTTTATTATAATTTATATGTACTTTATTCAAATCTGATGGTGTCAGATACGTCAACAAATGTTTTTGTGGGGAAAATTTTCTCAAATCATGGATGTAGTCACAGGTACTTGAATCAGTCTGAATGATTTTTCAAAACTTGTATATTTTTACTACACAATTTAAAAAAAAAATCATATACATGTATAGATTAATTCAAGTGTCTGTGGGTGTTTCAGTGAAAACTGTAAATGATCCACGTTGGAATGAAAATTTTCGGGGAGGAAAAAATCTCAAAAACAATCTTCAGTGAGTTATTAAAAGTTCATCATGCTAAATTATATATCCTCTTTATTCTATTTTTTCAAAATTGATTTACGCTGAGCAAGCAACGACTTTTAAATACCCAACAGCATCCATGGACTTCTCAATGTTTTGATTGTATCCAAATCGGGTCAATGGCAAGGTCGACAATGGATTTGGTGTACCCAGTAATATTATTACTTCATATCAACAGACCCGTACTTACACAGATAGATTCAAGATGCCATGTCGATTTGTAAAATGCTGTTCATGTGTTAAAATGTGTATGGCCCTGTAGGCGAGAAATGCAGCGACGACCATGGAATGTTTTGAATGGGACATCAAGGCCAGTCGGTCTGCGGCATTGTGTGACGGTGAAAAATGTTCAAAGAGTCACTTACCTACTCGCTAGACCGACTGAAATAACGCCAAAAGTATTACAATGATATATGTCTTACCGTAAGTGATGATTCTGCCCGGTATATATCTCAATATCTCAGTTTCGTGGTCCACTAATCTGACTTTGACGAGACGAGCATGCAAGAATTCTTTCGAAGTTTAAATTTCATTCTTTAATCCCAACAGCCAATCAAAACAAGGTTCGTGGTAATCGCCGCCATCGTATAGCATTCTCGTTACGAGCCCATTTATTGGCTCATCGCCAATATGCCTCTGGAACAAATTTCATTGTTATGAATCCATTTGTCGTTAAATTCTGTACTTATTATATGCTTAGAACATTATTTTATAAGATAATGTAACATTCCTGATGTTCATGGACCGTCATTGTTATGAAGTCGCGCTATATACATAGGTATGATTTTTCCCCTTCAGCCAATGACAACAGGCCTTTCAATGTTACACTGTTATTGATTTTTAGGTGAACTTTGACCTAAAATGGAGTACACCGCTGAAATTTAAATGTAAAGGTTTTCAAAATCGATCATTGTTTTGTGTGTTCACTGACGTATACACCGATGTTTTGAAGTGTTTCTTGATCCACAAGGATGCCAAGAAGGAAAAAGAAATGTCAAAGTTTGAAAGCATCGCTCGCTTTCCAGGAAAGTCCACTGAATATGCCGAAGTCGTTTCCATCGCCAGTGTTGGCGGCCAGAAACCCAATGACGGCCGAGAGTAAATGTTTGGATGAGAACGATCTGTCGGTAACATGGGTAAGTATATGCTATTCGAATACAACGTTATCACATAGTTCTAAAACATTTTGAGTTTTCTGCTAAAATATATTTTTCTTACTGTAATTGTAGCGTTTGGTGTGATTTTGACTTGAGGGTTTTCTCTGAGCTGTTTTTGTGTTATTTGTCGTTCCGATGTTTCACTGGAAGCAAGCTTGCTTTCAGTTAAACACCGGAACGACAAGAAGCACATACACAGCAGAGAAACCCCTTAAAATCACAGCAAACGCTAAAATTATTGCAGCAAGTGTAACCATAGACTGACTATCATGTCTATGTCTATGGTATTGGTATATCAAGTAAATTCGGCGTATTTTTTTTTTTTTAATTTCATAGGTATCACCACAGTTCAATCCTGCATTATCAACAGTACCTAGGAAGAGAGGACGATGTCGGAGACTAGGCAACACTGACAAAAGTTTATCTGTAATGTCTTCACATCCAACAAGATCAAGAAACAACTCAGGACAAGATAACAAAACATCGAAGAAAGTGTCGGCTAAATATCGCCCTCTAGTGTTCTTCAGTGATACACAATCCGAAGAGAGTTCAGAAAGTGAAGTGGACAATATTGAATTTGATTTAGAGGAGGAGAATGGAAGGGATGTGTTGTCAAATAATGTTGAGGTAGTAATGGATAATGGAGGAAATGGTGATAACAGTCCAACGTTTGATAGAGCGGAAAGTCATGGCAGATTTACACAGTTTAAAATACAGTCTGAAGAAGATACCATGATGGATGATGCACCACCGTGTCTTGACAATGAATATCTTACTCCAGATCAGGTGCTCCCTCTAGGAGGCAGACAGAAAGTTACAGATTTAGAAGACAACATCCAGTGTCAACAGTGTAGAGATAACCAGACAGATCAGTTCAGAGAAACAGATAAATGTACAAAATGTGACAAACACCTTACGTCAGCAAGTCTGAAATCATCAACATTGCAGTTTGGGAAAAGCCAAACAGGAAGAGAGAAACAAACAGTTCCCAACAATGTCAGAGAACAGAGAGAATCACAGACTTGCACACCTAGACGACGGTCTCAAAGACTTTTGAAAAAGGAAGCACACAGATTGAGGTACAGCTCATCCAAAGGTAACAGTTCACAAAATGTGTACACACCAGATTCACAGGGAAAGCTTACTTTTGAAGATACTGCAACACCAAACAAAACAATTTGTATTCTTGAAGAAGACACTCCAGAAGTTGACTATGGTTTACGAACTAGTTTAAGAAGACGGAGGGAATTATTACAACCAAAGGCATGGTTACAGCTCCTTAATAGTCTAGACCACACACATCAATGACATCACAACACACATCAATGACATCACAAAATATAATAGTGACACCACATCACATATCAACTTGACATCAGAACACAAAACAAAACAAGTCTCAACACAGATCAGTGATATAATATTGATCACAGCACAGCACAGGTCAGTCACAGCACAGGTCAGTGATAAAGCAAAACAGCATAATGACATCACAAAACAGTCACAAAATCAGTGATATTTCAATATAGTCAAGTTTAGTGATGTCACACATCATGACAGCAACATCATACCATAGATTAGTGACATTAACATTGTTAAAACCACACTATGTAAATGTATAGATGAAACTACATTTTGAATTTCAAAAAATATTCTATTTTCAGAACACAGGCTTTTACAACAAGTTTTGTTTGCATACAGTAAGTTCTAAATTACACAAGATAAGTGATACTTCCATTTGCAATAAGAAATCATGTTAAAAAGTAACAATATAACATGAAAAGACACATCATTTGGCACCAATTTATGGATTATCAGTTCTGGTAATTTGAATTTATGATCAATAAGATTAAGGTTGATAATGATTCATAATTACTTTGTATTAAAAGTGTTATGTATCTCATCTGTATTTTTTATTATACATGTATATCATGGTTGTAAATCATGCTGTGATGAATATTAACTTCATGTCTAGACCGCGTTGGTGGTTGAATGGTTAAACCACTAGCCTCTTATCACTGCAGTCGGGGTTCAAAACCATTCATGGTTGTCGGTGATTGAGTGGTTAAACCACTTGCCTCTTACTACTGCAGTCGGGGGTCGAACCATTCAGGGTTTGGTTAAATTTACCACGCTGTAATAGGAGTGTCGTTCAGTTTGACTCTAGCGAACAGTGCAGGTTTTCCCTGGGTACTCCGGTTTCTACCTGCATTAACGCTGAACCCATGAGGGATGGCCCTCACTTGACTTCTTGGGAGACAAGTGTTTGTATACTTACAGAACTATCCAGTATAAATAAAGATTATTATTATTAACTTAAAGATATACTGGATCTGTTACTGAGCTCCACTCGTCCTTATCCAAAGCTGATGATAATGATAAGTGTAGCGTACTCACAGATTCGGCAAGTAGCAAGGCTATGGGTCAAATCTACATTATTATGGTAGTGTATATCTAGTCAAGACTTTTATAAACCTGACATTCCAATCTCTCTGATTTTTTGAAGTGTCACTTTTGTCTTAATGTGAAGAGTTGCTTTGTTGTCTTCAAGTTCAAAGTTATTATATTAGGATGGCATTACATAGATTATGTCAAATGGATTATTTATTTTGTAAAGAGTACGGTATATTTACATGGATGAAATAAAATAAAACTATTATTGTTAACGTTGTTTGCTACATTTTAAGTACATGTACTGAACATAATTTAGAAGTGCCAAGCCTCAGCCTTTATCATGTAAACTTTCCCTTTACCTCCACAACTTCAAAAGGTGATTTATCATATTGTTACATATGCTCATCTTCTTGATACTTGCACTTTGCCATAACAGATTCTCTAAAGGGAGCCCTCTGTTGACGGGAATGGTTTTACTTCTGTCTTTCCTCATCTATCACACTTTTACATAAACTGCGGACAAATAGATGGATAAACACACACACACACACATCACCTTTGCTGCAGTAAGGCTATAATAACAGGAGATATATGATATATACGTACAGACAGCCAAACCTTTCTTGGAGCAATCACTACCTCTAACCACTTATTGTTAAACTAACAAGCCTATCCGCACAGCATTATCAGAATATTCTCTCAAAAGAAGCTCTATAAAGCTGCACTCTAGGGACACATCAACAGCCACCCACTGGTCTGCACAATTTGTTTTACTTGAAAACTGCATACGGAATATTTGTGTAGTCTCACCATTTGGAACCATAATAGCTGGATGGTGGGAGAGACATGTCAGAGTCCCTTAAATACACATTTACAGAGCTACCCTAAAAGCAACCATTAAAAGCCAATGTAGGAATACAGCTAGATATCCTTCATATATTGTCACTTTTTTTATTTTCTGTGCCACTTCCTACACTGTTAGAACAGCAAAATCAAAATTTTAATTTACTGACAACATATGATAGACTTGCTCTCAGCAAACTTGGCAAAACTCAAGTCAACCTATTGTCAAAGTATGGTCCTCTAACAGAAAGACGTTCAACCATTCTAACATTCATCAATCTTTATCACGCATTCAATTACAATACATGTACACACGATTTCTTTCTTTTTTTCAAGAAGAAATTTTTAATTTCACTGATAAAGCCTTGTCTAAAATGTGTGCAGTACATGTTCTACTAACAATATCTAATACATTGAACATTCTCTTTGTAAAGAAAACATAAAGGTATTACAGCTATGTTGTACATCAGAAAAATGTGCTATCGTGGGTAAAGATTGTATTTTATCAGCAAAAAAAGTAGTGCTCTGGCAGACTTGGGATTAGTGGGCCTATTAGCAGCAAAAAACTTAAAATAGACTAGCACACGCAAAACAGCTATAAACATTGAAAATTCAAATATTACCCATAGATTGAAATGAGTCCTGTAGTCCAAACACCTGTGGTATTTTGATCACCCTGCATGTAGCCCAGGAGTTCAATAGTACCTTGAGTTGCTATTGAGTTAATGTATTTGATTACAGGGGATGAGTTGAAAAAGTTTGGTAATCAAAAACACAGTTGGAAAATATCTCGTAAATTTTGTTTAGTTTTATCTTTCCCCAATGCTTTAGTTTTACCTGGTAACTTATTGATCCTTCGTTTCCCAGTGATTCATACAATTGATCTATTTCATTGATACCCACTTCAGATTAGGATTAATTTCTAGGTGTAAAAACTGGTTGTTTGGCAGAGCTATAGAGAAAGTTGGTACAAAAGAAAGAAATGACCCCGTAGTCCTTATTAAGAGAACACCTGCGATGACCCACTGCATAGAAGATAAATGAATGTACAAAGTGAGTCATATGAAGAACAACAGCAGGAGATCTAGTCGAGTTCAAAGGTCAAACAACACATCATCCATCTTGAGTGTTGTAACCATGGTAACTATGCTAGTCTCTCTGAAGTACTGTATTTATGTGTAGACACTGAAGAGAGATGGTACAGTCTGAGCTATAGAAATTATATAGATTTGCTTATACATGGGTTTATACTAATCATAAGTTTTTACCATAACATGGGGTTATATCTTGATAAACATAGTAGTAATTACCCTGTAACACAAATACAAATCAGAACTATATCTGTATCTCTAAAATTTCAAAACAAACAAATAAAACTTAGCAACAAAGTTTAGAATTATTTGCAAATTTTCATTACATCTCAATCCAATTAATTGAGTTTAAGTTTTCTTGTAATACGCTGAGACAGCAGCGCATTATGTTATGTCCATTTTGGAACATTTATGGAGTCATTTTTCTCTGTACTTTAGTGATAGACTTATCATTTTTGTCATGCCCAATGCCTATTTTGTTTTACACAGGGTAAAAGCATACACACATTTTCATTGTCAGCAAATTAAGATTTGCAATAGCTTAAGACATTTATGATTGCTCATCATCTTCTTGTCTTAGTATTCCCATTGCTGTTACAGTGTAATTGTTGTAAAACCACTATAAAGTTGCTATGGCAACCATAGATTTCCTATGCATTGCCATGGTTACTGTGTACATGTTTTGTATGTTACTAATACAGTAAATGTATAGTATACATAATTGTAAATACATATTTCTGAATTTGATGTTTTTTTATTTTCTGCACTGTACAAAGACATTTCTAAGCAAAAAATGGAGGGTGTACAACAAACTTATACTGTTAGTAACCTTTCACAGCTAGTCAAACACTGTTAGCATCATAAGTTTTACTTCAAAATGTCGGATATTGTTTAAAAATCAAAACGGCAGTGGGAATAATTCTTAATGTGCTTTCTGATGCAACATCTCTTAAATTATTTACCAGTAGGTTTTATACTGACATGACTCTATCTTAGGCAAAACACAGTTTGGCAGGCCTGTTATAATCTAGTTAGGGTGTCAGGATCTGGGCAAGCCTCCCTAAGTAACCTGATTTGTACTGATGACCATTATGGGTCTACTAAACTGCGCGAGTCCAGATCTAAAATTTGATTGAATTTGCATTTTTCTTTAGATTAAGACCAGTTCTGCTTTCCTTTAGTCTTCTGTAGAAGTCCTTTTTCAGTAAATGTCCCTTTTCTGGTACTCTTCTAGAAAAGCCATCCGTTGGCATAATGCAGAGTCCTTTTCCATTCATTTGGAAATGTTCATATGGCATGTTTTGTATTCCAAATTGGTCAGCCATGTTTTGTAGCCATGTTTTCACATCATCTGTGGACCACTCTAGAGGGTCTGAAAAATAAAAAAAATAAAAATGTATATAGTTATAAATCTTGGGCATTTAAAATTTGACCTAGGAATAGTAGTAAGTTGCACTGTGTCCAGGTAACCATCCAATCTGATTAAAATCTGATGTAGTGAACTTTGGTGAAATTTCTTTATTTTATGCTCTCTTTCCTAGGTTTATTGTGGTAAAAAACACAATTTCACTAACGGAACAAAAATAAACACAGAAAACTGGATTTTAGATTTTAATCGGATTGGGTACCTACCCCTCTAAGACAGCGGTGGCCAATAGGAAGCCATGATAGACATATCTTATAATCTAGTCTATGGCATGCGTGATGCTTTATCAAGTGATTGTTGACACGGCAATCACTAACTCCAAATATTTTTTAAAATTCTGTCAAGTTACTTGCATGACTTGCTATCTATAAAGTGTCATTTATGTGGCATATTGTATGATTAATTGGATGTTTACTACTATAAGCATAGTTTGGGTTACTGCTATTTCATCTGTAAGGTGACAGGGCGCCCTCACACATCAGTCAACCTAGAGATAGGTAACAAAAATTAAACTCAGCATAGATTCCTAGAGGACATAACGCTGCATAGTAGGACTCTCTCTCGTTCTCCTCTATAACTTATAACTTGATAATAATAAATCAATATTTTTGACTGATTTTTTCAGATACAGTATTTATCAACAAAGTAACCCCCCCCCCCCTCTCTCTCTCTCTCTCTTTTGATTTATACCAGTTATCCGGTTATTTGACATATACATACATTTAAAGAAACAGACTGTTTGAATGTCATATTTCTGTAGCAAGTGTCAGCATTAGTGAAGTATGAATTTTCTTATCTACAATATTGTAAAAAGCTGAATTTTTGCGATATTAACTGTTGGTTTTTGTAGAGGTTTTTTTTTTAATGGATCAAAAGCAGTGTATTACGATTTGTTTTCATGGCACACAATTTACAATTAGAGTTGTGTCGTGACATTATTTAAAAAGAAAACAAACTATTTGGGAAAAGCTTATGGTTAAATGCATATTACACATAGATCTAAGCTGTACTATGACCAAATGCAATGAATAAAGTCTCCCTTTACTGGTTGCTGTGGTAACCAAATGTAATAAAATCAATCATTTGTTGTTGATGTAAAGTTGACATACATCGTGACTTGCATGATAAGTTCCTAAATTCATACAGGATGATTATTGTCACTTCATTTGTATTACTACTTTGTTTCTGAATCCATACATTTATACACAGTACTATATTTGGCTAATATATGTTTTACCTAACTAAATATTTGCATTGTTACATCAACTTCATGGATGTATAATTAAAATGAAAATCATAGGATGCACACCAAACTTTGCTGAATGTATAGAAATAAATTAATGACATGTTTTACATTTATATAGCTGAATTTAAATCATAGCCTGAAGAACAAACATGGTCTAATGGCTCATTAATTAATTAATTAATTGATTAATTAATTAATTACAAACTACTAATCTTGGAGAATTAAAAAATGCTATGTAATAAAAAAAAAACACTTCAATGGTGTTGAGATTGTTTGGGTAATCATCTACTATCATTATAACAACTTGATTCTACCTCAAACCACTGTAGTTCTCTATAGTGGTTTTAAATTCTATTTCTTAAGAAATCAGTTTGGCCTAGAAACTGTACATGAGAATATCTTTATTACATGTAATTTGAAAGAAAACCATTGGAGAAGAAATTAGACTTTTTAATCATAGTGATTGTATATGTAATGACCAGTACCCTGGATGTACAAAGAGATATGATATAAGATAAACATGCTAAAGTACTAATCATTTGCCAGTCCCTGAATTCTAAACCACTATAGATATAGTGGTCTGAGATAAGACAGATAATCATCATCACTGTATCCGGCTAGCTCTGCCAAGACAGTTTTTACACACAATAGTACTAGTAAAAGTTTAAACATAGCCGTCTATGGTTCTGCTACACTGCAGTGTACACGTGTCCTCTAAGAATTAACCAATGTCAATTTCATGAGCCACTGACGCACAGCATATTTCTTTCGATGCACCACAAGTTGGGGTTCGCCTGTCTCTACTATGTGGCAATTACCACACACTGCGACATGTAGAGAAAACCCTATTTTTCTCATTTTGACCATCAACTAAAATTTTTGTTATTTATAAATGGCATACTGTACTGCTATGTTTATATGCATAACGTGAATGGCCATTTGAACACTGAAATAGACGTCCCATGCATGCGATTTTTCAGTACAGCCTCGGAGACAGGATATCTCAAAATGTTTTGTGCCATTACACAAAGTACCGCCCGACAAACTCCAACAGCTAGTAGGCTAAAAGTGATTTAGTGACTCACCTAAAGGTATATGCAAAGTTGAGTCTGTAAGAACCTGTGTTCTATAATGGTATTCATTTCGAATGACAGATTGCCTTGCTGAGAGCCATGTATCTATCTGAAAGAAATATATAGAGGTAATATTTATTTTGTGAGCTACATACATACATACATACATACATACATACATACATACATACATACATACATACATACATAGTACATACATACATACATACATACATACATACATACATACATACATACATACATACATACATACATACATACATACATACATACATACATACATACATACATACATACATACATACATACATGACATCCGTTCATATTATTTTTTATCCCTTCAATATGTGACGGCCTGTATATCGTTAAATTTATTAGTTACATGTCCACCTTTAGAAACGTGCACGGTTACAATAATGTTTGTGCATGATTGTGGGGTTCTACTTCCATGAGTGAATCATACAATGTTACATGTAAAACTTTTGCAGTCACGTACGTAGGCCTAAAGCTAATGTACATGCAACGTGATGTCTACTCCCCACATGATCGTAATTCCGTATCGCGCATAAAATTACATCAAACTTACCATTTTTCTTTTCAGTCTACGTTGCCTGCCTTCTTGCATTACCCTCCTGGAGTTATCCTCACCACGACTTCGCGTTACCTCCGCCACCGTCATGTCGTTCACTTGATTTTGTGATCTACCAGTAGTACCACTTCTCGAGCGCTGTTGTCCTTTCCGTTTCAGTGCTGGTAATGTGCGGTTCTTTCGTGATGTGTGACGAAGTGCGGTTTTCATTACACCTAGCTGTTTTTGCCACGCGATAGGCTCAGTAATAATCTTAATAACCGGACCTTTCCCTTGATATGGACTGATTAAAACATATATCCGGGTTGCGAGTAGCTTAGATCCGTGTACTAAGGCAAACAAGGACAACCAATAAAGTGTCGCAGCCCTTCAAAATTATGAATATTCATGTCTTAATCAACAATGAACCAATGACAGACGCCGACAATATATGAATATTCATAAGTGTTCCCGGATTCATTGATTGTGTACACACGTTGACTGTGACAGTCCAGCGCACGCAACACCGTGTCGTGTCACAGAATGTCCTGATGACAAGCATTGTTATAAAAGGAATCCATATGAACATTTGTTTAGTTTTGTGTCATAAAAGTTCACACTATAGATAGTTTTTCTGCCAACATATATTCTAAAAGACGACGGTCGTTGAAACACTAATTGAATACTCGCTGAGTGAGTATTCGTCACCTGGCGCAGCGTCCAGTCGAATACTAGAACTATACATCAAAGATCATGAGATATTGTAAACGATATGATCAAATGATTAGCCAGATGGGGCTACAGCTAATGCATGAAAGAGGGTGGGGGGAGGGGGTAGCATCACAATATTGTAAAGACCATTTAAGACATTTTCTGTAGACAATTATTAATCTTGTCAAAACAACATTTTCACTCAAAAGTAGCACTGTTGTCATTCTCCATTCTAAATATGGCAAACATTGAATTATTTCACGTTCATTGCATTGATGGTTTAGAATAGTGCTTCAATCAATCATTCATAATCAACAGAGTTGATGTTCAACGCGGGGTAAAATGCTAAAGAAATTCAAAAGCGGGTCAATTAGCTACATGCCATATGACATTGTAAACAATATTTTTTTGAAACTTTTCGAATATTTAGTCACTTTCTCTGTGTGGTATTGCATTGTATGGTCACGGGATTCCCGGAACGATGTTACTGGACATGGAAATTAAATAACGTACGCACCCGGGAAAAAGTGTCCGTACAAATAAATACTGAAATAAACATATGTCTTTTGTTCCGATTTCTCATTTCAAGGAAATGAAGAGATCCAACTTTTTAATGGGAAAATTATACAAGTCACCTCGATAGCCATATATACATCTAAAATGAACATCATTGTGACGTTTTCAGTTGTTGTTGTTTTTACGTTGACGTGATCTGGTGTGTTTTCTTCTTAGTTTTCAAAAAGAGAGGTGAGACCATATACAGTACCTTCCACCAACCTGGTGGCTAATCAATGGTGAGACTAAATATCCGCCCGTATCGTTCACTTTATGTCACGTGACCAACATCGCGTCAGCTCTTGGTCACGAACAGCTTGTCTTGGGCCCAGAGACTTGGCTATTGGGCCTAAGGAAATGTTCGCCAAAAATGATGTCGAGGCAGTAACGTATGTCACCGTGGATTCAGCCAAGTCTCTGGGCTCAGCAGGCATGCATCGTGTTTGACAGTTTTCTGGACTCTAAGCAGTGAAAGGGGTTGGGCATACGGTAGGGTGACGTTGTGAAAGCAAAAATAGAAATGGTAACGTAAGAATGAGCCATGATTTCCCAGGCTCATTCATTCATTCATTCATTCATTCATTCATTCATTCATTCGTTCGTTCGTTCTTTCATTCATTCATCTTCTTATTTACCAGTGACGCTACCTAGGCCTATATCTATCTACTGTGTTAGTTTTGAAAGCAAGCTGATTTAATACGTTGTCATTTTAGACTGCAATACCGGTATTCCGTCATTCGAATATGTCATTATTTACCTTCTGCGTGATATTAAACCATGCTGCCTCGTCTAGCAATACGAAATTTATGTTCAGTTAGATTTATACGATATTTATTCATAATCCTTCATGTTTGATGACCTGGTAAATATAATTAATCAAATGGAATCAGAAGATCAACCAGTAGATTTGATCTATCTTAAGTGGTGAAGGAACTCTAACTTGTTTCAGATAACATGCATCAGAAAATATGGTATGTAGGTAGGGATTATTCTTTTTAATCATTTCGCCCCATAGCCAAGATACTCGTTGGTCACAATACTTCTGTAACAGTTAATGAAATGTAAAAGAAGTAAATGAAGACAATTATGTGATTCAGAAGTAGATAAACATAATATGCAGACAGTGCTGTTATAGGCTGAATTGACATCAATTCTCTCTGGAATGTGATTTAAAAAAGAAAATAACCAGAGATACTTTGGCCAGAAAGTCTACAGGGAAATAGAAGTACATTGTCATAATTTTACCTTTTTGCATGTAAAAAATGTTTAGGGTTGGCGGCTTAAACTGGGGTCGGTCGGGTTATCGGAAAATCACCTTTTTATTTAGCTTTACAAAATTGCTACTTACTATTTCCTTTGGACAATATATAATTTGATGTAATATTTCAGTTTCTGCTAATAGAACTCGTGGCTTTTATTTGCTAACTAAGAGACTTCTCTTGGCGTTACTATCTCAAGAAGCTGGCACAGAGACTTGTTTTGGTGTTACTTTCTGAAGAAGCTAGCCCATAATCTTTAGAAGTTACTTGAATTGTCAAAGTTTACTATCTCAAGAAGCCAGAAAAGACATTTGTCTTGGTGTTACTATCTCAAGAAGCTCTGTTGTGGGGAACCCGTTCAGTCGTCTCAACATTTACTACAGAAAATAATCGAAAAATATTAAGTTTGTGAGACCGTATTATCGCATCTAATTTTGTTTCCTGTAACAATCACGGGCTTGAAAGAACATATCTGCTCGCATGAACATGTACACGTAATTTGAAACTTCGAACGTAAAGTACGAATAGAAAGCCGGGAAATGACTTTAACTGCATGACGTACGTGCCCGTACAATAATTTCCATCACTACTATTCTTCCAAGTCTTTATAATAGTTAACCCGGATCTCCAAAGATGACGTAGATACTCGCTCTAAATACATGTTTACCATGATTCAGTGTTAATAACCTAACCCATTATTTAACCATCGTTGGGAAACTGGACTCTGTTTCGTTCAAGTTAGGCAAAATAAATAATCACGTGTTTCTGATAACCCAACCGACCCTAAACATTTTTTAAACATTTAAAACAAAAAGTTAAGAAATTCTTTGGCTTCTTGACCTTCGTGTATGTCTGTTTTCTTTCCCCAGTCATGTCTGTACATATATCAACAAACTGTCACATAGGGGTATTCTGACTGACATTTCGTTTGTTTTTGGACCGAAGCAAAAATTTTCAAAAATAAAAACAAATTAAAAGGTAAAAATAAAATAAATCAAATCAAATCAAATCAAGTCATATCCTGACCGACCTACCCTATTTTCTGAAGCCATGTTATCGGAAACACATAATTATTTTTTTCGCCTAAGTAACATGAACATCAGTTTTGCGTCAATTCACTGAGCCGTAAAGAAACCGATCTCAAGGTTTGCGTCATCACATGCCAGTTATTGTACCGTAGCTAGTACAATAGTTGTTACGTTGACTGTCAATCGATGTGAAGCCTTGGCCTATTGTTGACCCCATATGTATCTATGTGTTGTCATCAACGTACACATGCAGTAAACAACAACAACTTGTAAACACATACACAGTTGTTTTTTGACATATCTGATCAATTTTCTATGCAGGTCGTTGTCCTGTAGTAGTTGTTGTTGATGGTGATAACCAGACGTTCCCGTGATGTAGAGCGTGCCGTGCGTGTCGACACATTTTCTTTCTCTCGTAAATAATTTAGTATAGGGTCTGCGTACACACGTTTTGTTGAACAGAGCATTTACCTTAATAAAAATTGATGGTACAAAGAATCGAGTACTTTTTCGACGAATAAAAAAAGGGGGAGAAGAAAACGCGAGTTTCGGTTTACAATGCACTTTCAACATGAATGGCTCGAAGATCTTTATTTACCTCTATTTCCTTTTTTTTCCGACTTTTTTCATCCGAGAACTAGGAAGGAGGCGCATACTCACGGGACAAAAAAGAATGAACAACAATAAATGTAGGGAATAGAGGTAAATAAAAGAGATCGAACCGTATTCACCCATAGATCAGGTAGTAAAATTAAATTCATTTAATTGATTCCTATTTTCCATAAACAAAGTTGCAAGAGTGTTCCGCCCTCAATTGCACCATTAATCCTACGTGTGGGGTCTCTGGTCGCATCGGAAGAATGCCCGAAGATCTAGCAGCAAAACTCTAAGTCCAGTGGTACACTAGTCCTGGCACCGAATCTCAAGATGATTCGATCCCACTGGTAGATCTACTAGTAGACTGTACGTGTTTGAGATGCTATTACAGATTTTGGTTCTCTGACAAAATACACCTGGTCCAAAGGATTCGAGCTAAGGATGACGCTCTTGCAACTTTGTTTCTTGGAAAACAGGAACCAATTAAATAACTTTAATGTTGCCATTATTGATGATAAAAGGTAGTATGGAGTCGGTGCGAAGCTCTTTCCTTTGATATGAATATCACAGGTTGCCATAGCGATATATCATTCGATCCGTTTATTACCGGTTGCATCGCAGTTACCGATATAGTAGATCACCAGGATCTCCGGTATCGTGTAAACTTACATCGTATCAATGGTTGACGACCTTGGAGGCCATCCGTATTCGAAGGTCAATCTAGTAGTGCATAACTCACGGTATATGTCGTTTTAATATCAAGTATGTACTTCAACATTAAAACAGAAATTATATGATTCAATACCATGGGATCACGTGATGAATGGAGTCAGCAGCTTACGACAATAATGTAAGTCTACGTGTACAGCTTTAGGTGTGTGTCATTACAACCTGTATATGTACTGGCTGCACTATTGGCACTGAGTGAATCAAGTGATAGGTCACCACAAAACTCACATAATTCAATACTACCGGGTTGATGGAATGAGTAAGAAGCTTACACGACTAATGTACTTCTACAAGGGCATGTGTAATCATAGGAATTGGTCGCATAGTGCGAGACTGGGGATTTAATTTCATTTGTCAAATTCAATTTTAACAACTCTTTCGGTTGTTTTGCGTGTTTTTCATTCAATGGGCTTGGAGCCATGTGGGGTCTTGAAGCCTACACAGAGAGGCGTTCAATCATACATGGATCCACACGTACACACAATACAAGTAACTGATAAGAAACCAGAAGTCATTCAAATATATTTGTATCACATAATTAAATCATGAAATTAATATTTAGTTAGCCAGTGCAAAATATAGCAATATTCAAAAATTGGAGATGAGATGTTCACTATACCGTAACCACAATAGACAGTTTGTGTTTGTGATAGTATTTAGCTACATTCAATAAAATCATGTGAAATCTATGATAAAGCTGAGAATAAAATAACGTATTATGTTTATATTCCCATATCCGATTATAGAAACATATTACATATCTGTAGTATACCAGTATACAAATTTGCAGATTTGTTTTTCCTGTATTTAAAACGTCATTTCGTTAATTTAATTACAGTAACTGTTTATTTATTCATTCATTCATTCATTCATTCATTCATTCATTTTATTTATTTATTCTGTTTGTTTGTTTGTTTGTTTGTTGGTTGGTTGGTTTGTTTCTTTATTTTCTGTCTGTCTGTCTGTCTGTCTGTATGTATGTATGTATGTATGTATGTATGTATGTATGTATGTATGTATGTATGTATGTTTCTTTGTTTTTTATTTGTCTGTCTGTCTGTCTGTCTGTCTGTCTGTTTTGAACACCGTTCCTTGGTTCTCTAAGGTGCAAACACTAGGTAAACTCCTCCCTTTATCGTCTGTAATAACACCCACTGTGTGTAATGGGAGTAGCTGCCTATGATCTTGGGATAGGAGACATGAATGATGTATACTCAACACCACCACAAGATGGCTGCTTACTTTAATTGTGTATTATATAAGGTCACGGTAGGGTGTTTGGTGAGTTGGGTTTGAGATGTTGCTATTTGTCACAGTCTCTAGTCAGTTCTGTAACTTTACTGTGCTTTGTTATTTCTTTTGCTTCATATTAAAATATACTATTATTATTCCAAGGACCAGGTCATGTTGTACCATGGCTACTAACGGCTAGGAACTCTTCTAATACAGATGACATTATCGCAGAATTGTGGTCGGATAACAAACATGCAACAGGAAAAGGGAAGTATAACCCAGAATATTGATAGTATGACATCGTCCCACTTTTGATAGACAGAGGTTGACATCGTTAGTGATACAATGTAGCACAGGTTGCAAACCTGTACTATCAATAGTTACCTCGTCTGCCTTTTCTAGTCACGTGACACACTTCACTGTATCCGGGTTCGTGAACAGGACGTCTGTGTTGGTAACCCCGCGGTACTGTATTGTATACGCTCACAGCGATATTTAAAACTATACTACATGTTTTATTTTGTATGTAAACTGCATTTCTTTCAAAAATAGCGTTGCTGTATCTAGCTCAAATTTACATATTTCGAAAATTATGATTTTTCTGAAAAGGAGGCCGAAATATTTTGCTCATGATTTGGACCAAATTAAACCGCAGGAGCAGTCCTTTACCGAGTAAATCAAAATATTTCTCAATACCTTCTAAAACCTAGATTCAGTGATGAGTAGGGTGACAGCCATGCGAATGTGTGGATGCCTTCCCCTGTCTGTCTGTCTGTCTGTCTGTCTGCCTGCCTCTCTCTCTCCCTCCCTCCCTCCCTCCCTCCCTCCCCCCCTCTCTCTCTCTCTCTCTCTCTCTCTCTCTCTCTCTCTCTCTCTCTCTCTCTCTCTCTCTCTCTCTCTCTCTCTCTCTCTCTCTCTCTCTCTCTCTCTCTCTCTCTCTCTCTCTCTCTCTCTCTCTCCCTCCCCCCATTCATTTCATCACACCAACCTTCGTGTGGCAAATGATGTAGGCCAGAGCTTTCATATAAATCAATTCAATTACTCTAGGTTAATTTTATTGTACCTCGACACCAATATTCTCTTCTCCATACATATGCATCTTCGTTTACCACACCCTCTTTTACGGCACCGTCCAAGACGCGTCTCGTTTAACATTCGCAGTGTCGAGTCGCGGAAGAAATAACAGCTTTGGTTTGCGAGAATGTACATGTACAACCTATAGATATGTGCACAATAACTGCCGTTATCTCAGGTGTCATTACACGACATACTTTCACAAAGTCCGGGTTCAACCTGCCAGATATCAGCCTTTCTACCGAGAATGAGAAATCAGACACGTGATGCAGTGAACTGGAATTTTCCATCTCAATTGTATGTCATTTCATACAAAGCACACGACAAAATTTGTCAAAAACATTGACAAGTTTTTCCTGACGATAAAATAGTGTGCATGTATCATCACTATATTTTGTGTTTTTTATTTATTTATTCGTTATCCTTTAATGACATCAAAGTTCAGTCTATATACATATACGCTATCTCATAAATTTGACCTTTTGGTTTTGTTGTTGCCATGTCAACTGTATAATACTCAGACATCAAATCGTTAACTTTGTACAGAGTATACCACGCCTATTCATATCAATCAAACAAAACTGTGTTTCGTTTCTTTTTCAATATTTCATTACCGTTCGATGTTAGTGCTTGATGTTTTTTTTTTCTTTTTAAATACGCCTCTTCGATCATTGCAGTCTAGAGGAGTTTCCGTTGGTTTCGACGTTTAATATCACGGTGCCATTGACAACCGACCCCTCGTCGGAACACGAAAACACGTGGTTGAGAATGACATACTGGAAACTTCTTTGACCACACCCGGGGTCCACACAACGCATACATCAAAGGAGTGACGAAATGTTACTATTACGATAATGGAAGGACTTGGGGTTTTACGTACAACAA